>NC_081563.1:69701169-69764891 GCF_022355385.1 Mustela nigripes | reverse complement strand
GGAACTGCTGAATGACTTTTAAAATCTCTAGCGCTTATTCTTTTGTGGCTATTTCCACTTCACTGAGGCTTAATATAAATCCTCCATATCCTAGCATCACTACTGGGCTATAATTTTCTAGGATTCTGACTGCACTTTTATCATCCATGCTCCTTTCTCTAGATTTACTCAGGTAAAGCCAATGAATGTAGGTTGCCTCTAAAAGGCAATCTGTTTTACTAGCATCAAAGAGCATCTAGGACACATATCCTTATGTACTTCCAATGCTGTTGTGCAGTGCAGTGTGAAGACAACAAGGCCTAGTGTATGTATGTCTTCCATGCCATGCCATGTCTCACAGTCAGCATTTTAAATTCCATCTGTTCCCTCACCCTGGCCACTCAGGGACTCTTGTGTTCAGAGTATAGCCATGTCTAGATGATGGTAATAACAACAACAGCAAAAACAACAAAAACAACAACAAAATTGTGGATATCAAGTTTAAAGGGATTAGTACAAAACCAGCACACATTCTCAGGGATCTTTTTACAGTAAAATTTCTCATACAGGGCTATATCCTAAGGAACTGATTGACTCTCAACTAAGATGATTTGGCACAACAATGAGGTATAAGCAGAATTTATTACAGTTACTACTGGTATGACTACAGTTTAAACTACTGTGACAAGTCCTGCTGCTACTATTTCAATTACCTTGGCTGCCAACAAACATTTATAAGGCGTTTAATATCTTCCATAAGCTGTGCCAAGAAATTATATCTTTAGCTTTTGAAGAAAAAAAAAACATTAGAGAAAGTACTATTATTATCTCTTTTAAGAGGGGGAGAAGCTCAGAAATTTTAAGTAAATTTCTCAAAGTCACATAACTGGCAGCTGGTAGAGTAGATTCATGTCCTGACAGTCTTTTGCTCTCTTATGACTGCTTCTGTTCTTGCCAGTACTGGTAGTAGCACAGCAAACGAAAAGTCACATCTGTCTAATCAAAAAGCTCAGGTCTTAACCACTACATTATATTGCCAGTCAGTAAAGGATACTAATAATTAAATTTTAAGCATTGAATATTGTCTTTAAAAATGCATGTAATAGGGGTGCCTACGTGGCTCCGTCAGTTAAATATTTGCCTTTGGCTCAGGTCATGATCCCAGGGTCCTGGGACAGAGCTGGTGTCAGAGCTCCCTGCTCAGCGGGGAGTCTGCTTGCCCCTCTCTTCTGCCCCTCCCCCACCACTTGCACGCACTCTCTGTCGTGCTCTCTCTCTCTCTCTCTCTTGTTTACTCTCTCAAATGAATAAATAAAATCTTTAAAAAAATGCATGTAATAAAAGAAAGAAAAAAAGAAAGGAAGGGCCTTCTCAGCCAACCCACTTCTCATAGAATGAGGTATGAACAATGACAGAACTACTCACTTTTATTCACTTGTGGAAGAATATGCAAAGAAAAAGTACAATTGATTAAAAAACTGTGTGCTAAATTCTAGAATATAACACAAATGAAATAAAAAATGCATATATATAAATATATTTGTATATATGTATATATACAAACACACGGAGGATTCAGATTCTTCCTATGATATTTTCAATATTAGTTTCATTGACAATGATTTACTGAGGATAGAGAAAGACATAGAGTTGCATTCATCATTCCGAGTGTTGAATGTGGGAACCTGTGACACATGCAACTAATCTCTTGTGTGTGATATAATGGAAACAAGATTTGAAAATTGTACTTCTGGGAGTGCCTGGATGTCTCAGTCAGTAGGGCATCCAACTCTTGATTTCAGCTCAGGTCATGATGTGTGGGTTGTGAGATCGAGCCCCAGGTCAGACTCCACACTTAGCACAGAGTCTGTTTGGAATTCTCTCTCTCCCTCTGCCCCCTACCCCCTGGCTTGTGCTCTAACTAACTAACTAAATAAATAAATAAATAAATAAAATCCTAAAAAAAAAAAAAAAAAAAGGTAGGAAAATCATGCTTTTTAGAATCAAGATCAGCAGAAACATTGGTTGTCATAAGGCCATTTCTAAACAAATGACAGACAATACTGATTCCTTCTTGCCCCCTCCTTCACTCTTGCTCTTGCCTTCACATTCTCTGTTTTTCTTTATATATTTGGGTGTCCCGTGAGTTTGTATGTGTGTGTGCATATGGAAGCCCTACTGCACTGGAAGAGTTATGGAACTTTGGGATTTTCTAAAATCAGATTATAGAATGGTAATAGTTGATGGTTTTATAACTCACATATATGAGAGCAATGATACTCTACATTCCAGTTACATATATATATATATATATATATGCATATATATATTTAATTCATGTAGATTATATTTTATTAATGCATGTGTCCTTACTATTTACAGCTGCATAATTATATGGTTGTGGAGATTTAAAGAGAGCCTTAGCCTTCTGGGAAATTCTCTTACTGAAAGAGACTCTGTCTTTGATCAAACTTGAGTGTGGCTCTTCTGAATCCTCTGAGGAGGCCTGAAGTTTGACTCTGTCCTTAACTACCTTAGCTTGGTTTTAGCAAAAATCCTGCTGAGTCAGTTTAGTGAATGTCCCTCATCCTAAACATCTGATCAAATTTCTCATCTCCATTTCATATCATCATACCATCTTGGCCTGCCTTCAGTAAGAATTCTCTTGAGTTGGTCTACCAAGAATCCCTTCAGCTTTGTAGTTTACCCTTCCCACCTTGCTACTTGGCTATACATTTCTGCTTGTCCTTGCCTTATTCAGAGTTGGGCCTCATTTCTCCTCTCTACTGCAAAACCCCTGTTGCAGTAATACCTCTTCAATTAGTTCTTCCCTACTATCTTTAACAAATGTCATGAATAATGTGTTATTCCAGCACTATATAGGAATGATTTCATAAGTTCTCTCTACCAAATCTAACACTTATCTAGTTTAAATCACCCAATCTGTGATATTTTGTTATAGCAATCTGAACAGTCTAAGGCATGCCCTACAGCCCATCTTCTCTCATATTTTCTTAAAATTACACCCAAATCTCCTATCTCAGTAGTTGATGGAACAAAAGTTAGAGAATCAGTGTGATATATAATATTTGAGCATCACTACAGATCAGCTTAACCTAAATTACATGTAGAGACTACATCATCCAACAAAAGAATACATATTCATTTCAAGCACATATAAAGTATTTACCAAGATAGACCATATGCTAGGCCATAAACAGGATTTAATCAATTTAAAGCAGATTAAAATCATGCAGAGTATATACTGTGACCAAAACATAATAAACTAGAAATGAATAATAAAAAAAATGTGGAAAATCCCCCCAATTTTTTTTTTAATTAAGCAATGCACTTCTAAGTAACCTAGAGATCATAGGAAATTTTACAAAAGGAATTAGAAAACATTTTGAGTTGAAATGAAAACACATGTGAAAATTTCAGAAATGCAGCTAAAATAGTCTTTAGAAAAAAAGTATAGCATTAAATACTCATATTGAAAAACATGAAATGTCAAAAATCAGTGATCTAAGCTTCAATTTTTTGGAGTCTATGGAGAGCCATTGCTTTCCTCTTCTGAGGAATCTCAGAAATCTCCTCTTCTGAGAAGCATAGTTGACTGACACTCTTACATATCTGTCATATTTACATGTTTATTACTTCTGGGTTTCTCCCAGCTAACAAGTGAAAACAATTGTGGTACCAGTGCAGACCCAGTAATCAAGATATCAGTTTAGAGAAACTCCATCCATGTGTTAATTTTGATACTATAGATCACTTTCTTCTTTCTGAGAGAGTGATATTGAAGCCTTTTCCTCTAGGTGTGACTTTTTACAAATTATATAATTTCAGTAGGAAAACCTTCCTTGAACATTCAAAATTCTAATTTTCATTTTACTTTGATGCCTTGAATTCTGAATTTTTTGCTGCCTAAGGCTTCATTGAATATGGTTCTGTTTAGAAGCATGGTTTCTGGGGCACCTGGGTTGCTCAGTTGGTTAAATATCTGCCTTTTTTTTTTTTAAAGATTTTATTTATTTATTTGAGAGAGAGAGACAGTGAGAGAGAGCATGAGTGAGGAGAAGGTCAGAGGGAGAAGCAGACTCCCCATGGAGCTGGGAGCCCGATGTGGGATTCGATCCTGGGACTCCGGGATCATGACCTGAGCCGAAGGCAGTCGTCCAACCAACTGAGCCACCCAGGCATCCCAAATATCTGCCTTTGACTTAGGTCATGATCCCATGGTCCCTGTCGGGCTCTCTGCTCATTGGGAGCCTGCTTCTCCCTCTCCTGCTGCTCCCCCTGCTTGTACTCTCTCAAATAAATAAAGTCTTAAAAAAAAAAAAGGAACACAGTTTCTGCACTCTCTTGTGACATTTTAAGTTATGGGTTACCATGGCTCTCATCATGGCCCATAGCTAGGGAAACCTGTAGGCCAAGAAAGATATTCCTTCTCTCCGATATTTTTGGGTGAGCTGGATGATAATCCTCAGTAAACTTGGAAGAGTTTTAATATGCCAATGCATTCTTAATTATTTTCTTTCTGTGAAATATATAACTAATTTAGTTGGATTTGACCTTAATATTTCCTCATTCTTTTCTTTCCAACATACTTGTTTTCCAAAATAACTATAGATTTTTGTGCCTTGAATATTTTTATATGGGTAAGTTACGATCAATGAATTCTGAGTTGGCCAAAGACATTCATCCTAAATCCTTGATCACCCCCACTGCTGAACTCAATAATCCCATACCCAAAGATTTCTCTTTTTTTTTTTTCAATCCAATGTAAAGCAGTCTAACCATGGTCTTAACCCAAGGTAAGTAAAAGGAAAGAAGCAAGCATCTGTCTGGTCTCTCTTACAAGGACTATTTTTAGATAAATCAAAAGTTCATGAGGGAAACTCTTCTTTATATAAGAATCAGAGCCAATAACCTCTAGGGGAATGAATGAAATAGCTCAAATGGAATATAGTGGATCAAAGCAACGATGTGCAATGTCTGCTAACTCATTAAGACAAAGATAATTGGAAAGTTGAAAATGAAAGTGTCAGGCTGACACTACTTGAACCAATGGTAAAATTTGTATTTTACTATGAGTGTATAATAGGAAATATTCAGAACCTTACATATTTATTAAAAGTTTTTGTCCCTGAATCTAAACCTATCTCTGTATCTAATTCTCCAATTAACTTATGAGACTTTCAGGAGAAAGAGAATCATGACAAATAATATCACACTATACAGAATGTGGAAAACTACACCAGAGACATGACATATGGAGAACACATACGGAGGAAAATGTTGGGAGAGAGAACCACTCCTGATGAAATGAGATATCTGAGAATATCAACTGAATTTAATGCAAGACTTTAGGTGGACCCTTATTAAAACAAAACAAAACAAAACAAAAAAACCTATATATACTTTTTTCCTGAAAGTTCAGCTAAGTTGAATACAGACAGTATATTTGTTGCCCTGTAAAATCTTTATTAATAATTAATAATGATGTAATTAGTAAAAATAAATAATTAATGATTTTGTTCAATTTTTTAAATCCTTTTGTCTTAGAAATACTTACTAATACATTTACAGTTAACATGATCAGATTACTAGGAGCTGCTTTAAAATAGATACTCCAGGAAAAAAAAAAATTGTGTGTGGGGGTGGTGGAGTAAATGGAACAAGAATATGGAAGTTAAATCTCATAAGATTTGTTTTACTATTTATTTTCCTGTATCTCTATTTTTGTGTATGTAAAAATAGAGATTGTAGATTTATAAAGACCCTGTGGATCAGCTACATGAATCCAAGTGGATATCAGCTACATGAATCCAAGTCATTGCATGTTCCCTATTTGAGTTCTAAATACAGCACAAACATCATCAAAAGGAACTAAATTTAAGGAAACCTTTTGATAACTAAGTACCTAAACTTCTCATCAATAATTTAAAGTCACACCTTAGTGTTTACTAGGTAGAGTGACTGCATAATTTATCATCCAGGAAACATATGTTAGATAAGATAAAATAGGAGTCCAACAACATAAATAGGGGGTCCAGACAACAAGGCACAAAAGGGTATTTTATAGACACTTACTTTAAAGTAGCTGCTTACAGATTCAGCTGAAAAAAAGAGGAAATATTCTACCCATAATTCCTAACAAGATTTAGTCAGTCTCAGTTTTACCTGTAAAGTTCCATGTCATTCCACACCTGTATATTTAAAAGACACACTTGTGGCTTAAACAGGATGACTAATGAGACCATGAAGTTCACTCAGTTGTGAGTCATGTGCTCCCTGCCACCGACCTACTTGCATAGACTTCCTGTTATTTGGCTAAGGCTTTCTCATCTTCCTGTTTAAATACAAGCAGACACTCCCCAGTGCACAAAACTGCCAAGAGCCACAGAGGCACAAGAAGGTCAAGATATCATGTCACCTCAGGCTTTAAGTTGTTTAAGCAGGATGCAGCGAACTGTCAAGGAAAAAGTAACTACTTGGATACACCAAATGCCTTAAACTTTAAGTAAGATTTTCCATCACAGATTCTACTCATGTTTCTTTTCCAAGGTTTGTAGACCAATAGACCAGAACCTAATACTCCATATAGGAGTTTATCTCAAATCTACAGATTCTTCTATGATCCCTATTAATTGTAAAGATACAGATTTTCCCCATGGCAAAAGACTCATATGTCTATGTCTATAGTTCTGTTCAAAGAAGGAAAAATTACAGACTCATCTAAATATGTCCATTGTCTATTCCTAACTCACCAATCAGATCTGTCACTCCTCCCAGGGGAAAGAAGTTTAGTCTGGTGCACTGATCAGTGCCCTTCCCCATGAAAATATAAGGAAGAGGAATGAATTTTCAACACTATCAACAGCAAAACTGGAAATATGTATGAGTTCTTTCACATTTAAGCAACAACTATTACTTAAGTAGAAAGAAATTGTGGTAAAATAATTTTGATACCTTTAATCATATTCTCTAATAAACATTTACCTGTCAGAGGCTTCATTTTATATAATACTTCTCTCCTGATGAAATAATCATCTCATGAGTAAAGCTCATGATTTCCCTGAAGGAGTAATCATTGGTGGTGGTGGTGGTGGTGGTGGTAATAGTAGTAGTAGTAGTAGTACTGGAATATCACTTTTTTTTTTAAGATTTTATTTATTTATTTGTCATACAGAGATCACAAGTAGGCAGAGAGGGAGGGGAAGCAGGCTCCCTGCTGAGCAGAGAGCCCAGTGGAGGTGAGACTCAATCCCAGGACCCTGGGATCATGACCCGAGTTGAAGGCAGAGGCTTTAACCCACTGAGCCACCCAGGTGCCCCTGAAATGTCACTTTTAAAAGAAAAAGGAAATATTTTGATTACCTCAAATAGACCTTTATGCAGATTGGTTGGGGAAATGTTTTTAAAATTTGTTTTAAAATATTGAAAATTAAAGATTAAATTAAAATTGTTCAACAACAGAAAATCTTTTCCATTTCTTATTAAGTCATCTTTATTAATTAAAAACCTTGCCAAGTTATTTCTTCATTTTGTAAAAGTATCATATTAAAGCAGTAAAGTATTAGTAAATAATAAACATGACTTGTTATCTTAGAAGTACAGAATATTAAGGCCCAAAATATTGAGGTTATTTTATCAAAGCTCTGTGGATAGATATAAAACTCTCCTCCATGTTAAAAAGCACTTCTTAAAAAAAAAAAAAAAGGCACTGCTAAATATATCTTTTTAGGACTCACTAAAGTTTGGCCAACTAATCTTTATGGAAAATGAGAATTGGGTAGTGTGCGAGTTGTTAATTAAGTCACTCTAATGGAGAATGCAATGATATTTCTTCTAAGGAGGGAAGTTGTTTTTTACCTGTTTTTCCCCACACACACACAAGAGAACTTGATGCATTAGAATTGTTTGCAGGAAAGAGAGATTGACATACTTCCCATATTTATGGTTTATAAGCTCTAGTGGTCCACATACAATCAAGAACACAAAAGATTTTTTAGGAGCACATCACACTGACTTCTATTCGAAACTTGAGAAGTTGGGGTGCCAACTCAAAGAATTCATGGGGCAAGCCACAGAAAAGATTAGGAGCCTGCTTTCCCAGTGTTTGGCATGTTTGGAAGAGATACATGAGTTCCCTCAGGAAAAACAGATGCCAAATAAGGGAAATGTCTTGATAATCTAATTTTTAAAAAAATTTTTGGTTTTATTTATTTATTTGACAGAGAGCAAGCACAAACAAGGGGAGCGGGAAAGGGAGAAGTAGGCTCCCAGCTGAGCAGGTAGCCCGATGACAGGCTCCATCCCAGGACCCTGGGATCAAGACCTTAGCTGAAGACAAAAGTTTAACGACTGAGCCACCCAGGTGCCCCTGTTGGGTAATCTTTAAGACACTATGCTCAGAAAAGTGGAGAAAGAGTTTAGAGGATCTTAGGAGTAAAAAGTCTGGGGTGGACTGCCATGGTAAGCCCTGAGGAATAGACACAACTCTTTGTTCCCCTGTCCAAGTTTTAGAAGCATAAGAAGAAGAAAAAAGAAGGAGAAAGAGTGAGAAAGGAGACTACATCCATCTTCCCCAGTGAAAGTCCCCTAAGCCACGTATCAGGTCCTAAACGAAAGGGAGAAGAGAATCTTTGAAATGGATATGCAATTGAAGTTTTTATTTGAACAAGCCTAAACTTCTTAATATTCATATTGAGTTTGAAGTATCAGACTTAAACTCTTCTTGTAACTGGAAGCGATTATAAATATATTATTTCTTCTGAGGGCATTAAACATCTCTAAGGAAGCATGTTTGAACATAATATAGGATAAATAAAGATATGTTTTGTTTATATACTCAAAATCCAGCCTATCTGAAATGGGCTACTTATTTTCATTTGGCAATATTTTATCTTCAAATTCCATCCACTTATTATTTCAGTGAAGTCTTGAGTCTTTATGACCTATATAGATCTCTCTTTATAAGAATTCAAAATTAAGACTATTTCATATGTATTTTGTTTTTATATCCCAACCACTCATTCCAAAATACAGAGTCTTTTGGTTCTTATTCTTCTGTTCTCCATGTTAGACAAACAGGCCATTTAAATTTTTTTTTTTTTACCAGCCCAGCAATTTCTTATAATATAGACAGTACAGAAAGTTCTAGTATCTACCCCAAATTTCTCCTTCCATCTTCATTTTTTCTTTTCTTCTACTCTTCCAAGCAAATTTCTTTTAACTTAAATTGGGAGAGGAGTATGTTCAGGAGCAGGTCTTAGTCTGCGCCTATGTTTTTATTTTCTCTTCTCCCTCACATTGCTCATAAACAGATCAATGGCTATTGTTGGACAGACTCATGACAAAAAAAAAAAAAAAAAAAAGATAGAGAGAGAACAAAAATGTAGGGATTTCTGGGTAGCAATAATAAAGTCCAAGTAAATAAACAGATGTTGTAAAGACAAACACACTGTTCATTGAAACCAACCAAATAAAGAAAATGGTATGGCCTCAGGCTGACAGATTTAAGAAGGAACAGTAAAGGAAAGAGGCAGAAAATTTTGTCATTGTGTAACTTTATCCTCAGCTGATGCCAGAAGTGTAATTTATGGGTGAATACAAATCCAGAAAGGCCTCACACATACTGTGATTTGGAGAGAAGAGAAGGAATGTATTCTATTTATCTTTCCTGTTTTCTTACTGGCAGGAGGATGGTGTGTAGAGTGGAAATAAGAACAGAAAACTTAGATGGGAAGAGATAGGTAGAAAGAAGGAAGTCAGTAGTAGGAACTGATTCTTCCTAATACAAACAAAAGATGTAGGATTTTATTGAAATAGAGGACCATCAGAATTCATGAGACTTTCCTCCATAAGCAGGGTGCCTAGACATCACTGGGAGAAAACGGTTCTTTATCACAGGAGAGAATCAAACATATTTACTCCAGCTAAACTGCATCTAGTGTAAGGAGAGTGATTCTCCTCTGCTTGACCCACCTACCTATCCTCAGACCACACAGTTGAAAAGTAGATAAAATAAACAGAAACAAGGCCTCAAGCCACAGCATAAAGAAAAACAAATAAGTGAACATCACAGATCAGACTAGAAAGTGAAGAAAACTTAGCCTACTCTGTGCAATTAAAAAAAAAATCTAAACTGAGTTGTCAACATTTAGCATTATCAAGAGTAAAGACAGTGGCATGATACTATATAGACTGTGATACTCTTTTTTTTTTAAAGATTTTTTATTTATTTATTTGACAGAGAGAGATCACAAGTAGGCAGAGAGGCAGGCAGAGAGAGAGAGAGGAGGAAGCAGGCTCCCCGCTGAGCAGAGAGCCCGATGCGGGACTCGATCCCAGGACCCTGAGATCATGACCTGAGCCGAAGGCAGCGGCTTAACCCACTGAGCCACCCAGGCGCCCCACTGTGATATTCTGATACAAAAACCAGACAAGGTTCTCATAAGAAAATTATAGGCCAATATCCTGAAGATTATAGATAAAAAATTCTCAACAAAATATCAGAATCTTGTAAATAATCAAGTGGAATTTATTCCAGGGGTACAGGCCTGGTTTAATATCCACAGATTGCTGAATGTGATGCACTCCATTAGCAAAATGAAGGATAAAAATTAAATAATCATATCTATAGATGCAGAACAAGCATGTGGCAGAATCCAACATCTAATTATGATAAAAATTCTTAACAAAAGGGGGTATATTCTCTCTATGCCTTGACATATTAATGGCCAGGGTTAACATATTCAAGGGTGAAAAGCTGAAAAATTTTCTTCTTTTTTTGTGGGGGTGGGCACCAAAGCAAACTTTATTGAGTGATACTAAAGTTTATGGAATGATAGAGTACAAAGTTCCCAAAGAGGGAGGGTCTCCCAGAGAGCTGTCCCTGAAAATTTTTCCTCTAGTATCAGGAATAAGACAGGAATGCCTGCTCTTATCACTTTCATTCAACTTAATTCTAGAAGCCCTAGATAGAACAAATGGGTAAGAACAAGAAATAAAAGGCATCCATATTGGAAAGAAAGAGGTAAAATGGTCACTATCTGTAGATGACATTACTATACATAGAAGCCCCTAAAGACTGTACCCAAAAAACTGTTAGAATAAATGAATTCAGTAAAGTTGCAGGGTTCAAGATCAATATGCAAAAATCTGTTGCATTTGTATATACTGATAATGAACTATCAGAAAGAGAATTTAAGAAAACAATTCCCCTTGTAATTGCATCAGAAGAATAAAATACTTAGGAATAAATTTTATCAGGTTATAAAATAAGAATTAAATACTTCGGAAAGAATTTTATCACAGAAGTGAAAGACCTGTACACTAAAACCTATAAGACATTATTGAAAGGAACTGAAGACATATAAATTATAGACAATAAATGGAAAAATATCCCATGCTCATAGATTAGAAGGATTTAATATTGTTAAAATATTCATACTTCACAAAGTCATATACAGATTCAGTGGAATGCCTATCAAAAGTTCAATGTTGTTTTTCACAGAAATAAAGTAAAACAAACAAACAAATAAATAAATAAATAATAAAGTCCTAAAATTTTTATGGAAAAACAAAAAGATCCTGAATAGCCAAAACAATCTTAAGAAAGGAAAACAAAATACAGAGCTACCCTATGACCCTGCAATTGTACTACTGGGTATTTATTCCAAAGATACAGATGTAGTGAAAAGAAGGGCCACCTGTACCCCAATGTTCATAGCAGCAATGGCCATGGTCACCAAACTGTGGAAAGAGCTGAGATGCCCTTCAACAGACGAATGGATAAAGAAGATGGTCCATCTATGCTGTGGAGTATTATGCCTCCATTACCCAACTTTTGTATCAACAGGGACAGGACTGAAAGAGATTATGCTGAGTGAAATAAGTCAAGCAGAGAGAGTCAATTATCATATGGTTTCGCTTATTTATGGAACATAAGGAATAACACGGAGAATATGGGGAGATGGAGAGGAGAAGTGAGTTGAGGGAAATCGGAGGGGGAGACAAACCATGAGAGACTGTGGACTCTGAGAAACAAACTGAAGGTTTTGGAGGGGAGGAGGGTGAGAGGTTGGGTGCCCCTGGTGGTGGGTATTATGGAGGGCATGTATTGCGCGAAGCACTGGGTATGGTGCATAAACAATGAATATTGGAACACTGAAAAAAAAATTTTTAAATAAAAATTAAAAGAATAAAGAAAAGAAGGAAAACAAAACTGGAGGTATCATGCTCCCTAATTTCATGCTCCATTACAAATTCTTAGTAATTGGGACCCCTGGGTGGCTCAGACAGTTAAGCGTCTGCCTTTGTCTAAGGTCATGATCCCAGGGTCCTGGGATCAAGCCCCACTCAGGCTCCTTGCTCAGCAGGAGCCTGCTTCTCCCTCTCCCTCTGTGTGTCACTCCCCCTGCTTGTGCTATCTCTCTGTCAAATAAATAAAATCTTAAAAAAAAACCCTCATGTTTTTAATAATTAAAACAGTATAGTACTGGTGTAAAACTAGATGTATATATGAGGAAGTGGTGATGCAACATGGGGGCTTAAGTGGGTAGGAGAAGAATCAATGAAACAAGATGGGATTGGGAGAGAGACAAACCATAAGTGACTCTTAATCTCACAAAACAAACTGAGGGTTGCTGGGGGGAGAGGGGGTAGGTGAAGGGGGGTGGGGTTATGGACATTGGGGAGGTTATGTGTTTTGGTGAGTGCTGTGAAGTGTGTAAACCTGGCGATTCACAGACCTGTACCCCTGGGGATAAAAATATATGTTTATTAAAAAAAAAAACTAGATATATATATAGATGAATGAATGAAGAACCCAGAAATAAACCTATACATATGTGGTCAGTTAATTTAGGAAAAGGAGCCAAGAATATACAATGGGGAAAGGCCAGTCTTTTCAAAAATTGTGTTCAGAAAACGGGACAGCTATATGCAAAAGAATGAAACCAGACCTTTATCTTATACCATATGCAAAAATTAACTTAAGAATTATTAAAGACTTGAATGTAAACTAAAACCTTAAAACTTTAAAACTTTTATATGTCTAAAACTATAAAATTCCTAGAAAGAAACAGAGTAAGCTTCTTGACTAGGTCATGATGATGATTTTTTGAATTTGATACCAAAAGTGAAATCTGCAAAAGCAAAAAGTAAAAAAAAAAGTGGAACTACCTCAAACTGAAAAGCTTCTGTACAATAAAGGGAATCATTAACAAAATGAGAAGAAAGCCTACCGAATGGGAGAAAATTATTGCAAATCATATATATAATAAAGGTAAATACCCAAAATACATAAAGAGCATACATAACTCAACAGCTAAAAAATAAATAATCCGATGATTACAAAACAGGTAGAAAATCTGAACAGAAATTTTTTTTCCCCAAAGAAAACATATAAATGGCCAACAGCTACATGAAAAAATGTTCAATATCTTTAATCATCAGAAAAATGTAAGTCGAAACTGGGGTGAAGTAGCACCTCACAGCAGTGAGAATAGCTATTATCAAAAAGACAGGAATTAGGTGCACCTGGGTGGCTGAGTCACATGAGCATCCAACTCTTGATTTTGGCTCAGGTCATGATCTCATGGGTCATAGGATCAAGCCCCATGCCAGGTGCCAGGTTTAGCAGGGAGTCTGCTTGAAGATTCTCTCCCTCTTCTTCTGCCCCTCCCCCGACTTCTGTATGTGCTCTCTTTCAAATCAATCAATCAGTCAGTCATTTAAAAAAAAGAAATAACAAGTTTTGGAATGGATATGGAAAGAAGGGAGCCCTCATGCACTGTTGGTGGTAATGTAAATTGGTCTAATCATTATGAAAAACAATGTGGAGATTGCTCAAAAATTAAAAATAGAGTTAGTGTATGATCCAGCAATACCACTCTTAGTTATTTATCCAAAGAAAATGAAAACACCACTTCAAAGAAGATATATGCCTGTTCATATTATAGCAGTGCAATTTACAAGATCTGAAAACAACCTAAGAATCCACTGATGGAAGAATGGATAAAGAAATCATGGTATACATATACAGTGGGCTATTACTCAGCCATTAAAAAAAGTCTTGCCATTTTCACCAATATAGATGGACTTTGAGGGCATCATGCTGAATGAAATAAGTCAGACAGAAAAAGATAAATACCATGTGATTTCTTATATATGTGTAATCTTAAAAACAAAACAAAACAAACAAACAAACAAAAAACCACAAAACAAGCACATAGATACAGAGAAAAGATTGGTGGTTGCCAGAGGCATGGGTGGAGAGTAGGAGAAATGAATGGAAGGGGTCAAAATATAAAAAATAAAATAAAATAAAACTTAAAAAATAAGGTAGATCAGTCATTCCTGGGGCTGAAGTGCAGAAATATAAACAGACAAATAAATAAATATCCATTATGCTACATTATGGGCTTATTGTCAATCCAGATGGTGTTACTCAATTTCAGCCTTCCAAGATCTGCATTTATGATTGTGACATGTAATCAAAATTATTTATGTATGTCTATATCCAGACACTTAGGAAATTATAAATCGGAATTTTAAATAAAAAGTAAATAAAAGAGTTGAAAAAAAAAACAAGAGTGTAAGTCTGCATACATATTTTAAGAAAAAATAGATTTTTTTTTTTAAGTACAATGAACCTAACTCAGATCAAAATGTAGCCCTGGAGACAGAATACATTCCCCCACTCATGAAAACTTAATAAATATGTAAATAAACATATATTTATGTTAGCCCTAAACAAACTCAGGGCACCTGTGTGGTTCAGTTGGTTAAGCGTCTGCCTTCAGCTCAGATCATCATCTCAGGGTCCTGGGATCCAGCCCCACGTCGGGCTTCCTGCTCAGGGGGAAACCTGTTTCTCCTTCTCCCTGCTCACTCTCCCTTGGTCTCTCTCCTTCTCTCTCTCTTTCTTTTTCATGCTCTCTCTCTCAAATAAATAAAATCTTTTAAAAAGCCCTCAAAGATGAGATACTAAAATATAAAAAGGGATGTTGTAGACAGGAAAAAGTAAAAAAAAAAAAAAAGTAAAATCCATTATAGAACTAATGAATAATTTAGAAACATCAAAAACAACAAAGGGGTAGATTAAAGTCAAATTATGAACATAAAGATTTGGTTAAATAATAATGAACTCAGAGGAGATCAAAGCAACAACTGAAGGTGATAATTTGAGATACCAGACAATAATGAGCAAACATAATTTTTATTTTGAAGTAGAAATCCTAAAGCAGAACAGTATTTGCCATTCATAGATGTTATAAGAAATAAGTGTAACATGTTAAATATACTAGGAGATATTGTGGAAAATAAATGTGTGTAGAACAATTGGCAATAACATGTAATTTATTAAACTTTAAATACAAAGAAAGCATTCTTCAGGCAATTGGGCACAAAAAGAAACAAGTCATGTATTGTGGAAAAATACAAATGCATTCTGGCCTTAGATTTCTCTACAGCAACATTAAATGCCAAAATATCATGATGCAATAGCTACAAAGTTCTGAGGAAAATAAAAACCTGAGCCAAGATTTTACAGATAACCAAATTGTCCTTCAAGTACAATAAAACAGGACAAAACAATACAGGATGACAGATATTTTCAGGCATGCAGAAACTCAGGGAATACAGCATTTATGGGCCATTTTGAAGGGAAAAAAACAAAGCAAATTTGATAAATAACTCCAGTCAACTAAGTGATGAAGCAAAACAAAATAAAATCTGAAATGGAAAACCTGTCATAAAGGACTGGCTGAGAACACTGAATCCATTTAAAAATAGAATTAATACTAAGCATCTCTGGAAATGAAGGTTGTAAAACAGAATATGAATTTTATAAACTTTGACAATGTATAAATAATAATGTAGTTTTCAGAAATTGGCAGGTGGGGGAGGACAGAGAAAAACAGAAGAATACTGTTTATCTGATCATTCTGGATGGGAATTCAAATATCCTCTAAAATTCAAACACGCTGCTGAAAAATTGACTCCCTCTCTTAAAGATTAAAAAGTGATCCCTGACTCTACTAACTACGGATTTCTTCACAGTGGAAAACCTTACTTATACATTAATTAATTGGGTCAAAATTTTGTTTCATTAAAAGTAACATTTTTAGCATGAAGCGATTTCTATAAAAATATTTTCTCTCATTAAATTTATTCAGTTAGAAAGATAAATATAGAAAGGCATGTTGAGACTGATGTTCATCTAAAGTTAACAATGGGGGTCCCTGGGTAGCTCAATCAGTAGCAATAGGGGCACATGTGTGGCTCAGTCAATGAAGCATCTGCCTTTGGCTCAGGTCGTGATCCCAGGGTCCTGGCATAGAGCCCCATGTCAGACTCCTTGCTCAACGGGGAGCTTGCTTCTCCCTCACCCTCTGCTTGCCTCTCCCCCAGCTTGTGCTCTCTCTCTCTATGTCAAATAAATAGTCTTTAAAAAATAATAAAGTTAACAATGGTATTAGATGGAATTTAGAGTGATTTTATACTTTCCTTTTGCATTTGTGCTTTTCTGTATTACTTAAATGTGTATGTTGATTTCCTTTTGTAGTACAAATGTGTTATGATGTTAGAAACAATAGTCCTTTAGCTTTAAAAAGAGACTAGAATAGTTTTATATCTCTGACACTCAAAATTTTGTACAATGCCCTTTATGCTGTAGCAATTCTGGAAAAGTTCGTTCAAAATGGTTAAGATACTCATTTAATTATGTCTTTATCCATCAAATTTCACTACTTTTCTAGGCCAAACCCTGTTGAAGCAGACCATAATAAATGGTGTGTGTGTTTGAATTCTATTAATTTGCTATTTCCCTTCTTTCTCTCATCCTGACTCAAAAGAATTTCATGGGTATCGTATTTCCTCAAATACTAACACTTAAATTTTCAAAAACCAGTTATTTATTTTCAAGTATTTATTCATTAAAAATATGCATATGAATGCATATATAATATCCCCTGTAGATTAAAAAATATAGTTTATATAAAAAATAAAAATATAGTTTATATAAAAAACTGAAAATAATCCAAAAATTATTTTGAGGGGTTTCCTGGCATGAATTCTAACTTATGTTAGTCAAAATTCTCTTTTCTTTGCATTTTGATGTTACTTTAAGTTTGGAGAAGTATTCTAAAATTTCCTTGGCCTGGGATGGTAGAAACAGTTACTGATAATAAGATGAGACAAAGTCGTACTTTCATATCAACATAGACTGTCAAAGTTAAGAAGGTAGAAAACGTGGACATTTAGTTTTTATTGTGAAGGTTATTTTATGAGCTTGCTAGTAATATTGGATCTCTGAGACCCTAAGTGTCTCATTAACTGTATACTGCTGTTGTTATTTAAGGACTTAAAAGTATCAGGCTAAAACTATCATAAACATCATTAATTATAACATTTAATTTAATCCAACAACAAGGATATTCAGTCACCAACCTGATGACATCATAACTATACATCCTTTCACCTAAATATCTGCATCTCCACCCAAAATACTATGCAGCCATCAAAAGAAATGAAATCTTGCCATTTGCAACAACATGGATGGAACTAGAGCGTATCATGCTTAGCGAAATAAGTCAAGCAGAGAAAGACAACTATCATATGATCTCCCTGATATGAGGAAGTGGTGATACAACATGGAGGCTTAAGTGGGTAGAAGAAGAATAAATGAAACAAGATGGGATTGGGAGGGAAACAAACCATAAGTGACTCTTAATCTCACAAAACAAACTGAGGGTTGCCGGGGGGGAGGGGGTTTGGGAGAGGGGGGTGGGATTATGGACATTGGGGAGGGTATGTGATTTGGGGAGTGCTGTGAAGTGTGTAAACCTGGTGATTCACAGACCTGTACCCCTGGGGATAAAAATATATGTTTATAAAAAATAAAAAATTAAAAAAAAAAAAAGAGAAAAAGAAAAAAAAATCAGTTAGCTTCTTAATTTCATAAATTTACCTGTATGATAACCTGTCAGATAAACCTATAGTTATTTCCAGTGTTGTTGAATATCTAGAAACTGGAAGAAGAAATGTACACAGTGATTCTTCACTTACAATCAGATGAAAATAGGAGTGAAGAGAAGTGTCTTTATAAAGAATATTCTATACAGAAAGCAAGCAACCTGAGAGTATTTATAACAAATTGAAAACCACTGTCTCAATTCAGACAGAATTTTACTAATTTCTACGGTACAGGAGGCTCATTTTTTGGAAGAGACACTAATATCACAGAAAAAGCGTAAATTCTATCAAATAAAAATTCAGAATTTAGATAAGGAAAGTTACAGACAAATGCAGTATATTGCATTAGGATATGCTATCTTGTAATATAAGGCAAAAGACAGAGACCCTCAAATCACATGGTTTCACATAACAGAAGTTTGTTTCTTGCTCTTATAAAACGTGCTGTAGGTAGTCAACTCTCTAGGGGAGATGCCTTTTCATAGAGTTATTAAGGATGGCTTGAAATAAAATCTACATTCAAATACAAGGCATCTTTAGTTTCCAGAACAAAAAGAAAGATTGATGGGAAAAGTGTGCAGGAGGCTGAATGTTACCCTTCATACATTTGTTTAGTCAGAACTGTTCAAATAATCATTCTCAAAATGAAACCGTATGAGTTTAGTTTTCCATGAGTCCAGGAAAGAGGAATGTGAAGTGGGATATAGTGAAAACAGCACTGTTTCCATTTTATTCGAACAGAAAAGAAGATGAACCTTCTATAAATGACTCAGCATTCATCAGGAGCCTTTCATTCTTTTTTTTTTTTTTTTAAGATCTTATTTATTTATTTGACAGAGAGAAAGATCACAAGTAGGCAGAGAGGCAGGCAGAGAGGTAGGGAGAAGCAGGTTCTCTGCCGAGTAGGGAGTCCAATGCGGGCTCTATCCCAGGACCTGAGATCATGACCTGAGCTGAAGGCAGAGGCTTAACCCACTGAGCCACCCAAGCGCCCCCTCCCTCATTCTTTTTAAAGTCCAAGTTATTTTCCTTTCTCACATTTAGGCCTTTCATCCTTATATATGTTGTGAGGAAACGGTCCAATTTCATTTTTCTGCATGTGGCTGTCCAATTTTCCCAACACCATTTGCTGAAGGGACTGTCTTCTTTCCATTTTTTCTGCCTGTTGAAGATTAGTTGACCAAGTTGTTTTTGTGGTACAGAGATTTCCTGTGTATGTGTGTGTTTTGTAGGTTTGCTTTTCTGTTCTATTTTTTTTTTTTTGATCCTTAAAGGACACATTTTCAACAATGACAAAGCTGAATCTTCTTTTTAAATACAAAATACATGGTTTCACATTCTCCCATACGAATGCGAGTCTGTCATCTTTAGATTAGATTTTATGTACAATCTTCATGGTATTACAGTCTTTACTTTTTGAGTATACAGGTACCCTTCCTGAATGAGGTTAAACTCCCTAGAATAATGTATAAAAATATGTATATAATGTCTTTATAATGTAAAATCATTTTTACCATCAGCATCAGTTCATGAAGTGGCTTGACATCAATCACACTGAATTAATTATTCCATCGAATTTTATGAAAGATTAAGACATATGGTTATAAAAAGAGCAAGTGGGAGAAAAAAATCAAATGTATTAGCTATATATTTCCACTCACCATCAATTAATGATTATTGATGTTTTGCTCATTTCCAAGACAAGTATACTTAAAACATGGTATAAAATACAGCATGCAGTCACATAGGAACTCACAGCCAATCCCAGGAGATTGTATTTAATTAGTCAGAATATTTATATTCATGCAGACCAAGTAGTACGATAATAATGTATAAGGAATTTGACTATTTATTTAATTTTTTTGTTTGTTTGCTTGCTAATTTTTTTTTTTAAATTTTGTTTTGATTTTTTGCTCTTTTGCTTTGGAGCAGAAAATATGTGAAGAAGTGAAGAAAACCCAGAAACTGAAAATTAACATACGAGCTTGGGTAGAAGAAGAAAGATTGAAATAAGACAATTTCTTTTTAGAGAAAAAATCAGAGAGCAAGCATGCAGGCACAAGCAGGGAAGGAACAAAGGGAGAAAGAGAATCAGGCAGGCTTCACACTCACCCCAGAGCTAGAGGTGGGGCTCGGTCTCACAACCCTGAGATCATGATCTGAGCCAAAATCAAGAGTCAGAAGCTTAATTAACTGAGCCACCCAGGTGCCCCAGAAATAAGACTTTTTAGAAGTTATGTTTTTTTTTAAAGATTTTATTTATTTATTTGACAGAGAAAGAGATCACAAGCAGGAGGAGAAGCAGGCAGAGGGAGAGGGAGAAGCCGGCTCCCCGCCGAGCAGAGAGCCCGATGTGGGGCTCTATCCCAGAACCCTGGGATCATGACCTGAGCCGAAGGCAGAGGCTTAACCCACTAAGCCACCCAGGCACCCCAGAAGTTATGTTTGTTTAATAGAAACTATTTAAAGGCTTTGATAAAATTTTAAGAATGTTTCTTATTTATTCAATTAACAGGTATTTATTAAATCTTACTGTTAGCTGATGTCACATTATAGCTGCTCTTGAGGACACAAAAATGACTAATCACATTTGTCATCCAGTAATTGACAAAGCATTAGAAAGAAAATGTTTCACATGTAAGTGAAATAGTAAGTCCCATTCATCAGGCGATGACATTAAAACTTCACTGGTTTATGTATTGTTTTTGTAACATCATGGTGAATACATGGAGGAATGCAGATAAAATACATTCAAGGCTACCCAGGAAAGTAACCCAGGAAAGAGATGATGACAGTTTAATTGAGGAAGTTGGAGGCAGAGGGTGGGTATGGATGAGAGATAGGAAATAGGACCCACCTGAATATCAGGAGATGAGAAAGATAGTGATCTAGGATGTTTCTCAGATTTCTGTTCTGAATGAAGAGGTAAATGTATATTCCATTAGCCAAGGTAAGAAATGGAGGAAAAAGGGATGGGAGCTTATGTTCATTCAGTGTTGCACAGTAAAGACCCTGGGCAGTCTTTGATATGCCTCCTGCACATACCAAAGCAACAGCTCCTTCTTTTCCTTCATCACCCTCCAGCATGAACAAATAACATATGGTCCCCAAAATCCATGATATTGTTCATTTCTATGAGAGATCACCCTACTCATCACTTAGAGAACTATCACACCTGCCTGTACTACTCATTTTAAAAGTTATTTCCTTCACTAGAGCCTTCTTTTAACTTGCAGTATTAGGGAACATATCATACTTTAAATTTATTTCTTTGTATATTTGTCTTCTCTTTAAACAACAGGCTTCATGGGATGGATAATGTATCTTTTTTTAATTTTATGAACTCTAACCTCTTGTATAAATGCTTCCAGAAATATTTTGAGTAAGGATGACTAACAGAATGTCTAAGTGAAAGCTTTAAGATAGATTGACTGAAAAAAGTGAATTAATCAACACAATATGGAAGTTATAAATGAGTGCCTGAGAGGTCTTATTAGGGAATGTCCATTTCTGTTGAGAATAATTGTAGGTTTTGTTAAGTTGTATTTACTTTCTGGTAAAGTCTTTATTTAACTTAGAGAAAAAGGACTAAGCAGGTATGACTATTAAAGTTTTCAAAAGACTATAGGTCATGATGCAGATTCCATTTACAAATTGTATATCTGATATCTAATATACTTGTATGTCATAATTTTTATTTGTTATATAAAGTAAACCAGTGGAGATTTGATACCATAAGTAATATATTATAAATACAAGAATCTCAACTCAGGTCTCCATATATATGCACATATGTATGTGTGTGCTTATGTGCGTGTGTGTTTGAGCATCTGTGTACATGTATGTGTATATATGTGTATGCATGATAATAACTTTGATACAAAACTTTCAAAATGCAACATATTTACATTGTGTTAGATTTCTTTTTGCATTGATAAATTTGAAGCAACATTTTAAATGTGTTGAACTTCTTATTCTAAAACTGTTTGGGTTGTTCATATTATTATCATGCTCACGTGCGTGCATGTGTTAGATTAGTATGTTTCTCTGACTTTCAAGCTCTATAAAAAGCTATTTAATATGCATTCACAACAATGAAGATGAAGCAGAGTGTAGACTAATACAACTATCAATTTCCCCGATTACTTTGTGAAAGAGGAAATAATGTTTAATAACCAACATTAAATTAACAAAGTTAGCATACTGTTTTGAGGCTGAAACTTTTAATGAGGAGGCTGAGTTACAAGACTGATGAAGTTGTCTGAGACTTTATTTCTGATCTCTTTTGAATTAAGGATTAAAACAACGATTAAATGCTTTTGAAAATCCATGATTAATTGTTCTGGAATGGTAGAATGTTTCAGTTGTAAAATACTATAGAAAATTGTGTTACCCAAGACTGCAGATCTGGAATCAGTGACACTGAAATTCTTTCTCTGTCTGCTCAGGGCAGTTTTTTCCTCTGGTTGTTATGGCATTCTGTTTTAGATCCCAAACTGCCAAATAGTGACATAAATATGCTGAAAAAGAGACTTTAAAATATGATATGAGGTCTTGTTTCATGCTATATAGACCCTATTGAAATTACTGTGTTTGGGAAATAAAATGTTAAAAATTTGTCCAGTAAAAATTTGAAGTGGCTACCTCATTTAGTCATAATAGCAGTCATTTATTTCTTTATTAAAACAAAATGTATAATAACTAAGCTAAGGTATGATAACTAAGCTAAGTTAAAAAAATACATATGTACTTAGTTTTTTCATTGTTTTAGTATTTACTAGGTGTAAATTACATGAAAAAAAAAAAAGACTCTACCATTTTACCATTGGACAGTTAGTATCTTTCTCCCTTGAGAAGTATTTATTGAGTAAGTGTATGACTAAGGTATCATGCACTAACTTGTGTAAGGTGTCAACAAAAATTGACTTTTAGAAATGTGTAATATATATTATATAGAATCAGGTATAATAAAATTGACTCAAATGGATTTAAAATGACATTTGAAAAATAAATTGCAAATTAATCTGATTCATTATCTTTTATTTTTACTAACACTGTTTCTTTTTATTGTGTATGCATGTGTTTGTGAACCTTACTACCTTGGTATATGCTGGCTACACATAGATAACTGTTTCCTTGTGTAACATTAGGTATGCTACAAAAAATCTTAATTAGGCTCCTTGTATACTAAAGATATGTACTATTTCAGAAACAAAATTTTTCTCCCAAATTCATTCTTATTTTGATTCAAATAAAATATAAAAACTGGCACACAAACTGCATTTACCACATTTGAAAGAAGCTCTACAGTACTAACAATATAGCTTCCTACTTCCAATCCTGTTAAAGGAGCAGAAAGGGGCATCCCCCCACCTCCAGCAGATGGGAGAAGCTTGTCAAGAGTATCTGTCCTTTTGTTCTGGAATCATACAGATTTACTTAGAAGTTTTTAAATTGACCATTTATGACTTATGCTTTATTATAGATGTTGCATAAGTAAATGAATTTAACAAAATAGCAGTAAGACAGAATGAATACATGAATGAAAGTCTTTTTTATTTTTCCTATTTGTTTGTTATATGGCTTCATGTAAGCCGTTCAAATGATCTGGGGTCAGTGGTTAGTTTCCTTTTGTTTATTCAATGATTCATTTATTTTTCAATTATTCAGTTACTCACTATATATTTAATGTGCACCAAACACTAAGCTCAGCTCTGAGGATACAGAAAGGATTCATACTCCAGGCCAAAACTAGTTTTGGTGATGGAAGTCTACATAGTTACTACCTTTTTTTTTTTTTTAAGATTTTTTTTTTTTTTTTTTTTTTTTTTTTTTTTTTTGTTTTTGTTTTGGTGTTTTGTGGGTTTATTATTTGTGTGTGAGAGAGAGAGAGAGAGAGCATGCACACAAGCAGGGGTGGAGAAGCAGCAGGCAGAGGCAAAGGAAGAAACAGGCTCCCCACTGAGCAAGGAACCCTATGTGAGACTGGATCCCAGAATCCTGGGATCATGACCTGAACTGAAGGCAGAAGCTTAACCAAATGAGCCACTCAGGCATCCCATAATTCCTACCTTTGAGAACCTAAAACAAGAGCTGCATATAGACAAGTTGTAATAGACTACAAGAGGAAGTATTTAATTCATAATCAAACTCTTCTGGGAGAGAGGAGCCTTCCTATCTCAGATACACATTTGCTGGGCCAAGAGAAAATGGGAATGTTTGGAAAAGTGATCATATTCTGAAGCTCTACCACATGATTAATATTGATAGGGATCAGATTATGAAGTGTTTGGGGCCCAAAACATTGAGTTTTAATTTAAACATATATACAATATGGCAGCATTTAAAATTGAGGAAAAGAGGTAATCACATTTGCATTTTAGAAATATACCTGGCTATGGAAATATACCAGCCACAAAAAGCATAAAATCTCTGGTATATAGAATGTGTCAAAAGCTCGATGGATGTACTTCTCAGTTTTCAGTCACTACCATTGATACAGATTTTAATCTCATTGGAAACCAAGAAGTGAAATGAAACACTGATAAAGAAGTTCAATATATGAGTGCTGACTGATAATTAGTTGCCTGGGAAGATAAGAACCAGTTTACAAAACTGACAAAATTTGATTAGTGCCAGTCTCTAACCTCAGAAGAGTTTGTTTTTGTAGCTGAAGGTACAGTAATAGTATTTATTACTAAAGTTATTTCAACTATAAAAAGGCATTAAGTATAACTTTATTAAATGGTGGAAATATTTTACATTTTAAGAGCATCATCAAACAAAAATTACCCAGTACAATGTGGTAACTGTGACTAAATTAGCGTATCTCTTTAAGACACGTTGAAATCCACTTCCACCCTATGTTTAACACTGTCA
Organism: Mustela nigripes; assembly: GCF_022355385.1. Lineage (NCBI taxonomy): Eukaryota > Metazoa > Chordata > Mammalia > Carnivora > Mustelidae > Mustela > Mustela nigripes. The sequence continues at coordinate 69,740,045 of NC_081563.1, read as the reverse complement.
GGCATCACACAAACAATTACCAGTTCTCTTTGCCTTCTTTTTTTCCCCCCCAGCCCACTGTTACCCAATCTCGGAATTATAATAATATTCTATTCTGTTATATTTAATACTTACTATAGTCTTTTGTTTTTTTAATTGTTTCCCTTCTTGATTTTTTTTTGTAACATCCTGACTCTTATCAGTCAATATATTCTTGAGTTTTGGTAACATACCTTCTGCTTCAATATCTAGCCCTGGCATAGAGGAAATTAGTTAGGAGGAAAGTGACAGAAGAAAGGACCTAGAATATTCCTTTAAGAATTTTTGACATTTACATAGCTGATGGTGATGGTTGAGCCTGAGAAGAAGGGACAGAAATAAATACCGAAGTTACATGCCCAGAAAATCAAAAGAAAGGAGGGTTTTATAATGGAACCAAAAGTCAACAGTGTCAAATTATTCAATATAATTCAAGAGGAGATCTAAATATGATCATTGTATATAGCAGCATGAAGTTCAAAAAGAGACTATTAACAATAATAATTTGATAGAGTTATTATGCATTAAAGTTGATGAAATATGAAGAAATGGAAACAAACATAGTTTAAACATAGTTATAAGGGATGTCAGGAGATGCATAAATCTATAGTAATTTTGTTCAGCTCTTATTGTTGTAAGAAAGGCTTGGGTTTTGGAGGGCACCTGGGTAGCTCAGTGGGTTAAGCCTCTGCTTTCAGTTCAGGTCATGGTCCCAGGGTCCTGGGATCAAGGCCCGCATCGGGCTCTCTGGTCGTCATCAGCGAGCCTGTTTCCCCGTCCCCCTCGCCTGCCTCTCTGCCTACTTGTGATCTATCTCTCTCTCTCTCTCTCTCTCTCTCTCTGTATCAAATAAATAAATAAATAAATCTTTAAAAAAAAAAAAAAAAAGAAAGGCTTGGGTTTTATAATCAAGGAGCAAAATTAGAAAAGATGAGATTAAATAAGGAAGAAAGAAAAAGTATAGTCCCTGATATGTTTACTGTACAGGACAAAAAAAAGAAAGAACTATAGCATATTTGACTTCTAAATCACATTAGAAGGGAGGAGGGGCGGGGAACAGATAGTGAGAATTTGGAAGTAAAATAACTGGTTATGGGGTAGTTGATGGAATCCTGACTTATGGCTTCTACTTTTTCTCTAGGAGAAAGTAGGAGTCAGGGTCATCAAATGAGAGAATGTGTGGGAGGGATGGAACAAATTTCTGTGCAGAAGTTTGAAAATTTTCATTGAGGAGGGTATGAGATTATTATGGTTTTATTTCACTCTAAATACACATCAGAGCAACATTACCCAGGGAATTTTTCTGTTTTGAGTTAGTATTTACACACTAAAATATACACAGATCTTAAGTGTTCAGTTCAAAGAGATAGAAACCACACCCCAGTTAAGATAGAGAACAATAATATTACACTGACATATTTTCTCAAATCCCTTTCTGATCAGTCTTGCTATCACCAGGCAACCATGTTCTCAGGTTTATCACTATACTTAGTTTTACCTGTTTTGTGACTTTCATGTAAATAGAATCATGCATATATTATTTTATGACTGTTTTCTCTCACTCAAGAAAATATTTTAGAGGGGTGATTGAGTGGATCGTCAGTTAAGCTTTCAAACTTCTGGTTTTGGCTCAGGTCATGATCTCATGGAATGTGAGACTGAGCCCCATGTCAGACTCAGGCTCACTGAGTTCTGTATTCAGCTCAGAGTCTGCTTAGGATACTCTCTCCCTCTCCCTCTGCTCCTCCCCCACCTCTCATAAGATAAATAACTGAGTCTTTAAAAAACAGAAAAATTTTTTTATAGATTTGTTTATATTGCTGCATGTGTCAGCAGTCCATTCTTTTTTTACTGCCTAGTAATATTCCATGGTATACCTAAGCCACAATTTCATCATTTTTCACCTGTTGATAGACATTTGGATTGTTTCCAGGTGACCTACTATGAATAAAGCCACTGTAAACATACACAAGTCTTGACCTATCAATTGTAAATGTTTATTATTTTCTGTTAGCTAAGCTAATTATTTAAAGTATTTTATGTTGCAACATAGTTACATATTTGTACTGAGTCCACCTTCCAGACAAAATCACAGGTTTCTTTTCTTTTTGATAAATTTTAATTCTTTTTCTAAATGAGTTATGCTTTTAAGTATTTTCTGTAAAATTTCTTTTTTTTTATTTTTAACAGTATTTTATTGTGAAACATATGCCTGAAAATTTATCAAATTTTTTTTAACTTTTAATAATTTTTTATTTTTTAATAAACATATATTTTTATCCCCAGAGGTACAGGTCTGTGAATCACCAGGTTTACACACTTCACAGAACTCACCAAAGCACATACCCTCCCCAATGTCCATAATCCCACCCCCTTCTCCCAAACCCCCTCCCCCCAGCAACCCTCAGTTTGTTTTGTGAGATTAAGAGTCACTTATGGTTTGTCTCCCTCCCAATCCCATCTTGTTTCATTTATTCTTCTCCTACCCACTTAAGCCCCCATGTTGCATCACCGCTTCCTCATATCAGGGAGATCATATGATAGTTGTCTTTCTCTGCTTGACTTATTTCTGTAAAATTTCTAAAGAATAAAAAGTATACAATATTTGACATGAGAACTTCTGTATGATAAGTTTCAAAATAAGCCTATATTAAAGTTCTCTCTGTGAAATAAAAAAGATTTTAAGAAAGTAGCTTATGTTTGTTTTCTCCTACTTCTGACCTTCTCAATTACCTTTTAAAGAAAATTATGGTTTAAATTTATAAGTTGTTGAGTCCTCAGGTTCATGATTAAATCATTTTGACATTTTTGCATGCTCTATTTTAAGAATTATTAATGAAATTTGCATTCTGTTTTTCAACCTTATTTACAAGTATTTAGAATTAATTCTAATCACAAGTTTCAGTGGTCAATGCAATCTGTCAGTCACATTTTTTCAAACCTCAAGTTCTAAAGATCATTATTTTGACTGTTTGTGGTTTGATCATAGCTTCCTTTCTTTTCTTCTAGGACTAAAATTCAAAATTTATTTCATTGGTTCTTACAAATCTAGTCTTCCCCCCACCCCCCAGAGTATACCTACATTAAAATTTAACTGGACGAAGTGTTATTAATCTTAATCTTTGACCATTCTTGTCATGAAAGTCTTTTTGGATTTTGTGCCAATGTCTTAAGGAATTTAGAACTTCAGTGAAGAAAGCTGAAACCAGGTTTATTTTTCTTTCTGTGCTTGCAATTCTTTGATACAATTTTTTTTGGTTCTTTTTTATTTAATATTATTTTTTATTTATATTTTAAGAATTTTTTTGGTACTTAAACTTTAAAACTTTATCAGGCTATGCTTTAGTAGTGCTCTCTCCTTTCTTCAGTTTTAATCTGGGGTTCATCACAGTCTGTTATCCAGTTTTTCTCCAACCAATGAAAGATACTCTATTTTATTTATAAATCTTCAATCAAGGATAATCATGTTGCATGTACATTTTCTGTCTTCCATATTTATTCACCTACAAGATCATCTGTGGTCTTTCATCTGAACTTTACCTTCTCAGAGAATCTCAAATTTCTCCTTTATCTCAATTATCTCCTTACTTTTTGTTGTTACCTGATTATATTATAGTTTTTAAATTTGTAATTTGTTTTTGTCCTTAGATTATTTTTTAAATTTCTACCAACTTCTGAAAGTGATCACATTTCGTAGAATCTATTTGTTGATCTCTTGTTTCATAGAGTCAATGCTTTCTTGAATTTTCCTAAGTATACATGTTTAATTCTATTCAAATTGTATTTATCTTTTCTACTTTTATATTTTAATCTCAAAAGAAGACCCTATTTATGTGTTATTATCATTTTCCTCCACTTTGCATTTTATTATCATCTTCATCATCACATCATTACTAAAAAGGGGAAAAAAGGAAGAGATTTATCAGTAACTATGTTACTGCATTTTTTAGGGATTATGTTTGAAATACTCATCATCTACATTGAATATTTTTAGATTTTTCAGGTGGTGCCTTAGATCAGGTTGCCATAACAAGATACCACATTCTGAGTGGTTTAAACAACTGAATTTTTAAAAAATTAAATTAAATTCTTTTCAGTGTTCCAAAATTCATTGTTTATGCACCAACCCAGTGCTCCATGCAATATGTGCCCTACATAATACCCACCACCAAGTTCACCCAACCCCACATCCCACCCCCCTCCAAAACCCTCAGTTTGTTTCTTAGAATCCACCGTCTCTCATGGTTTGTCTCTCCCTCCGATTTCCTCTAACTCACTTCTCCTCTCCATCTCCCAGTATCTTCTGTGTTATTCCTTATGTTCCACAAGTAAGTGAAACCATCTGATAATTGACTCTCTCTGCTTGACTTGTTTCACTCAGCATAATCTCTTCCAGTCTCATCCATGTTGATATGAAAGTTGGGTATTCATCCTTTCTAATGGAGGCATAATATTCCGTTGTACATATGGACCATATTTTCTTTATCCATTCACCCGTTGAAAGACATCTTTGCTCTTTCCACAGTTTCACGACTGTGGCCATTGCTGCTATGAACATTGGGGTACCGGTGGCCCTTCTTTTCACTACATCAGTATCTTTGGGGTAAATATCCATAGTGGAATTGCAAGATCATGGGGAAGCTCTATTTTTAATTTCTTAAGGAATCTCCACACTGTTTTCCAAAGTGGTTTCACCAGCTTGCATTCCCACCAGCAGCAGTGGAAGAGGGTTCCCTTTTCTCCACATCCTCTCCAATGCTTGTTGTTTATTGTCTTGTGAATTTTGGCCTTTCTAACTGGTGTAAGGTGGTATCTCAGTGTAGTTTTGATTTGAATCTCCCTAATGGCTAATGATGATTCCCCCCGCCCCCAGAGTTCTAAAGGCTAAGAGGTCCAAGATTAAGGTGCCTACAGATAGAGTCTATGATGAGGGCACTTTTCCTGGTTTGTTAGTTTTGTTCTTGTATCCTCACATGGTAGGAGAGCAGAGAAAGGAAACAAGCTCTCTTGTCCCTTCTTTAAGGGCCCTAATCCTATTCATAAGAGGTCCACCTTCATGACCTAATTACCTCCAAAGACACCATCTCCTAGTACCATCACAAGGGGCCTTATGATTCAACATATGAATTTGGGAGAGGACACAAATAGTCCATAACACATAGCCAGATAATCATTGGTTCGTTATAAAGGAGTCAGGAAATACTCTCAGCAGAATCTCAGTATGTGGTTTCTTTTTATTTTTAAAGGCATTTCAGGTATGTTTCTGAGTTTAGTTTTTTATTTGTTTCATCCTCATATATCTACATGTAGCTATACAGTATTTAGTATAGTATGTGGTATAGTTATGTCTACTTTTCTTTCTGAATTTCTTTCCTGTCTCTTAGGAGTAAAAATATACTGAGCCAGAAAGAAATGGCTGAGTTAGAAAGAAGTCCCATATGCATGACCCTGCATTCCTGGACCTCCATTCATAGATGTTTTGGACCTCCTTGGGTCCCCAGTGTTCACTAAGTTTCCAAATGGATTTGGACCACTTGCCCTATTGTCTTTCTTACTTCCAGCTATTGCTTCTTCTAAGCACGTTTTGTTCATTGGGGCTTGCCCAGCAGTCCTCTATTTTCTTTGTAGTGAGGAAGAAAAAGAGAAGAAATTGTTTGCTCTGTAGAGTTACAAATTCCCAAGTAACAATGTTTTTAGTTGTTTGTTTTTTTCCTTCTAATATATGTGAGCTAGAGCAAGTTAATTAACTTCTGTGGGCCATTATTTAATATAATCAATTTCATCCTAAACAAGAATACAAAAATAAATAATTCATATGTTAAAATAGTATGGAATACCTAAGTTGTAGGATATATCAAGTTTTCCATATTTTCATACACTTGGAAGTTTTAGGTATACAACCAGGCTTTCCTTTCTCTCTTTATTACTTATCATTGAATCTTACATCCTGCATGTAAAAAGGATTTACTTCTAAAACCCTGTTATTTTAGGTTGCAGCTCTGATCTGAAGAGTAACCTAGGTGACAGTAGAAATGATAAGTAATAGCCACACACAAAAAATTCTAAATTGGCACCAAAATACTAACCATAGGGCTAAGACTTAATGTATGTAAACCAGAGAGAAATGGTGACCCATAATTCTTACCACACTCTCTGCTACTCTGGCTCATTTCCCTCTTTTATTTTCTTCATGGTAATCATCACTATATGAAAATTGTGGTTATTTCTTCCTTGGCCATCTTGTATTTTCTGTTTATACATTGTAAGCTTTTTTCCCCCTTCTTCACTGCGAAATCTCTAGTATTTAGATCCAGCAAGTTGTAGATGCTCATTAATTAATTGCTGAATGAATGAATGGAGTTTAGCACATTATTCTTCAGAGAGCATACCTGAGTGAATTATTCTTAGAATATTATCTTTGTGATACATGCACATTTTTAAACAGTAAAACCATTTGCTTCACTTATTTTGCCATTGACTCTCAATGAAAATAAAAATAAAATAAAAAATCTGAGTGAATAGCTGGAAACACCTAAGTGGTCTAAATGGTTAATGATCATTGAAATTTCACAGTGCTGTGGATACAAGAAAGCAAAGCTATTAGGAATAGTAGAAAAGGAGCTTAGACTTAAAAGAATATTATCTGAGATGGGTAATTAAGCAATGTCAAAACATGAGAATGCCACACATTAGAATAATTTTAAAAAGGATTACACATATATTGGGGTACCTGGGTGGCTCAGTTGTTAACTGTCTGCCTTTGGCTCAGGGTCATGATCCCAGAGTCCTAGGATCAAGCCTTACATTGGACTCTTGCTCAGTGGGAAGCCTGCTTCTCCCTCTCCTACTCCCCATTTGTGTTTCCTGTCTCACTATTTCTCTGTCAAATAAATAAACAAAATCTTAAAAAAAAATACATATAGAAAGCACAGATCCATGGAGGGGAAAGGGATTCTTCTCTCTGCATTTTGTTGTGAATGTCACCTGTAGAAATGATAGCAACTGTTAAATATTAAAGAGCTAAGAACAATATTTCTTTTTTTTTTAAAGATTTTTTATTTATTTATTTGACAGAGATCACAAGTAGGCAGAGAGGCAGGCAGAGAGAGAGAGGGAGAGAGAGAGAGGAGGAAGCAGGCTCCCTGTTGAGCAGAGAGCCCGATGCGGGACTCGATCCCAGGACCCTGAGATCATGACCTGAGCCGAAGGCAGCAGCTTAACCCACTGAGCGACCCAGGCACCCAAGAACAATATTTCTTAATGTGACTTCATAAAGACCTGTACCAGTGTGTCTCAAATGTTGATAGGTGTATGAACCAAAAGGGAAATCCTAAAATGCAGTTAATAATACAGGAGGTCTTAAAAGTAGGCATAGGACCTGAGAGTGCACATTTTAAATAAGTTTATTAATTTTAATTAATTAAAATCAATGTAATAAACTTATTTAAATTAAATAACTGTATATTTAATCATTAATATAATTATATATAATTACTTGACTTTATTTGATTATATAAATATAATTTTATCTATTTATTATATATGTTATATATTATATATTTATATAAACATGATTGTATAATAATTAATTAATGTATTAATATATTAAATATAATAAAATAATTACATATTTGATTTAATTATTTAATTTATTTGATTATGATTATTTAATTTGATTATGATTATTTAATTATAATCAAGTTAAATATATAATTATTTCTATTATTATATTTAATTTGTAAATAAAATAATTAAATTTAATTATAATCAATAATTGATAATTTTAATTTGTAGATTTATCAATTTAAATTATAAATAAATTTAATTCATTTGATTAATAAATTTAATTATAAATTAAGTAATTAAAATTTGATGATTTTAATAATTTTAGTGATCTTCCAAGATGCCTAGAGAATATATTAATGCCTTTAACAGAGATTCTATCTTAAAACCCTGGCACTATGCTATGCTAAAATCTACCCTGATGTTAAAATTTTGAGGTTGGGTGATGAACAGAATATATAAATCAAGGACATTTCCCATTGATTCTGAAGGTATTCGGGTTTCTAACCAATAGTATGCCAAATGGTGACTGATCAAAAATAGGAGCCCTCTGGATAAACTCAAATTCTGTTCATTTTATGTAACCAATGGTATGACATGAAAATATCATGGGACTTTGAATCTGAAAGACTTGACCTTCTGATGAACATTCTGTGGGTGTTTAAAATTATTCAAACATTTATTTAGGAAGGCAAATACTTGTCTGGTGGAACTATAAATTGATAGTATCACTTTGGTAAAAAATTTGCCAACATGTATCAGGAGCCATAAATGCATCTCTATGATAATTTGGGGGTTCTGTACTTATGAGGTAATCTTTTTACATATGGAAGTTTTCGGTATACAAAAGTTAAATAAATGATTACCAATAATTGGGAAATTTAATAATTCACATATATTTAATAATTGAGTATTTAAGCTATGGAATATACTTTCTGTTTACTACTATTTATCCGGAAAGAAAATGTCTAATTCATCATCTCATCCAATTCCTTCCCATAAATATTTGATTCCTGTGGCTTAAAGTACTCATATTCTAGATGTTCTTCTAAGCCAGCAGAGATTGTGAGATACCATTAATTAGAAGACACACTCTACTTCATATTCAGAGCCATTTAAATGTGGAAAAAATACATACATTATAATTTACATGCACCATAATAATGAGATATAGGCAGTAGTTACTACAACAGTTAAGAAAAGAAAATGCAGCCAAGTGGACTGTAGCAGTCAGGTGAGGCTCCACAGGGGAAGTAAGAAAAAGGAAAAAGATGTAGAGCATTCCAAGTAGGTAAAAGAGGATAATGAAGGAGGACATTTGGGTCTGACTGGGAAAGAGGATTAGGGAAAAGTTTTTAAAGGAATGTTGTAGTGGGATAAAGCCTTCTGGAAGTAGGGATTGACCATTTATACCTCTTACCAGCTAAATTTCTCCATTTATGCAAGACTACCTAGGAAAAGAGAACAGTCAAGCTTCTTCATGTGTCTTACTAATTATTTAAAAGTAGCCGAAAAATCAACAATTGTCACTTGTTGAATGTCTGCTGTAAGCTATAGATTTGAAACGGTGCCTCACTGATGACTTTTCAATTGCTCCTCACCACAGCACTTTGCAAGGCATACATCATGTAACTTGTAGTAGAAGCCATTGTGTCTTCTGACAGGGTCTTAGAGCAACTAGAGGACTTTCACATTTGGCTTCTTTTTCCTTGAAGTGGAAAACAACTCTGTCAATAATCTGAATGGTAGCTGTAACTTTAATAAGATGAAACATCGCGGTCCCTAAAACTGTTTTTAGAGGACCCTTTGCAACATCACTGTATTTCACCCTCTCAAACCATACTGACTAATGCATTGGGATAGTATCAAAAACAGAGGAATTATCTGAGGATTTCTAATTGGGGTTGGAAAGGCAAAAGCCTTTCCTCTGTGGTAAGTGGAAGAAACTGTAAACAGAAGACCATGAAAACAACGTACAAATGGAGTGAAGATTTGTCACAGAGAGACAATGGAATTCATTTGTGATGCTATGTCTTTGGCTTTTCCCTGGTTTTTATGTGGTTTTAAATGGCTTGGCTGTTCTACAATACTCTGATACTGTGGCTATGTAAGGATCGTTGAAGGCTCTGTGAAACAGAAATCTTTGCAGACCACACTCCAAATTCACACTCCAATATGACACTAGATGGTATAAAATAACCTTGTCAAGTGGAGTAGTAGTGGAGTTGAGATTTGAAGTTGGGTAGGCTTGATACCAAAGGCCATCCTTTCCATGTACCAGCACTTTCTATTAAAGCTTCTGCCCTATCCAGTCTGACAGCTACAAGTTCCGTGTAGTTCCTGAGCACATGGTGTTGCCGGTATACCAAGGAACTCATGTTTTTTAAAGAACATTATTCTGTTATAATTCATTTGCATTTAAAATTAAGTAGTCACATGTTATTAATAGTTATCATATTGGACAGCACATCTCTGACATGTCCTCTCCCAACTATTATTGAGTTTCAACTTTCTGATGGACTTTGTACTAGCCACTATCTGTTGGATATTGCACAAACTATTTCTCTCAAGCAAACCTCCATAATAATTCTGATATACATCTATTATGTGAATAACATAATATACATGCATGTAAGTGAATTATGTCACATCTCATTTACTTAGGTAGAAATGCAAGCAATAATTGTATTACTATATATAGGAATATGTATGTGTATATATATGTATATATATAAAGTTATCAGTTATATATTATAGTACTAAAAGTTATAATGGTTGACAGAGCAAGAACTGAGAATTAGGATTGCCAGATTCTCACTTTGGCTCTTGCAACTACCAATATTGGTTTGTAGGATTTGAGACTAAAAGTATCAAGAATTAGTTTAATTTATTCTCTTTACTTGAACTCGCTTGAGCTTTAACATTAATTGAAATTCCATATACAGCTTCCTGACTAGGCTTGGTAGTGGTTTATCTTAACAGGATAGGATCACTACGTTTTTAGTACTAGAGGAAGTTAACATCTGAAGACCATAATGACACATGCTTTGCACAGCCTTCTTTGAGATAAAATGGGATATATAAAAGGTGAGATAGTTGAACAGAGGGCAGCACACAGTGTATATAGAATAAATGTTACAAATGTTTGTAAAACCACAAGATTTGAGAGAAAAAGAAAAGAAATTATATACTAGAAAAGACTATATAAAAATTTTTATATTCTGGAAATTACAAATGATATTGTTGACAGGAAAGGAGGGTGGTAGGTGGCTGAAAATTGATATCAATAGTCAGAGTTAAAACTGAGATTAGGCTCAAGAAACAATGACTGCAGCCAAACCAAAGACAACTCTAAAAGAATATAGAAGAATCATTATACTGTTTCATCTGTATTTATATATACCAGTTCTTTTTATGTTGAACTAGAAATGCATTGGCAGCCTCAACAAGGAACAGAGTCCAGGTATAATGAGAAGAATTTGAATTTCAGAAACTTTTGTAGGAAGGAAAGCCAGCTAGAGAAAATCCAGTATATCTGTGTATAGATGTAACAAATGGAAACTTATCAGGTATGGTATGTGAGAGACTAGGTGTTTCTAAAAGATCCCATTATCATTGAAGCACAAAAGTAGGTTGACGGAGCAAATGGTTTGCTTCACCTACCAAGAAAGTATTCACTCACCTTGTTAGATCCTCATCTCTCCCAGTTGTACCCATTTCAGGGTCATTCCACAAAAGAGAAGCTCAGGATTGTTACTGTGATATAAAGTGCATTGCTAGCAAAATGTCATTCCTTATATTCATGGATGACTTCAGCAAAGACCTGGAACCATTCAATAGAGCAACTGAAACCAAAAATTTGTGGTGTACAAATACAGAGTGATTCATATAAAATCTGAATCCAAAAGCTTTAGGAAAAATGTGTGAAAAATAAAAATCAGTAACCCATCATTATAATTTCATGCCTGTTGTCAAATCAATTTTGTTTTTTCAAGCTAAAGAAATAGTTCAGAAATGTTGCTAATATAAGATATCTTTTCACTTTTGCTGGGTAGGTTTACCTGAGTTTAGACAAGAGATCTCAGTGGAACAAAGAACTTTTACAGCAAGTGGGCAGACAGATGCATATAATATGCAAATGATTCAAACTGTTTAGAGGCATAATTTACATCCAGACTACTAGATATTTATTTTTCTTTGAAGTTGCTATATATATATTCAGATCATTCTAATGCCTTCCTATTCTGTTCTCACCATTGTAAATTTAACCTCTAAGAATTTAAATAGTCATGAACTGTGTATTTATTCCCAAAATATCTACCTTTGAAGATTTATAGAAAAATCACCAGAAGTTGCACTTTGTGAACTATCAGCACAGACACATATATACAGACACACATACACACACACCTTCATGAACACAGTTTATGTGCATATACAATTGACCCTTAAACAACATAGGGGTTCGGGGCACCAACCCACATATAACTTTTAATTCCTGCAAACTTAACTATTACTCACTTATTGCAGACCAGAAGCCTTAATGATAACATAGTCCGTTAAAATATATTTTGTATGTTATATGAATGCAAAATTCTTTCTCCATTCTTAGAAGTATTGAATTATATTGCATAGTTTAATATGCTAATTGTTTACAAATAACAGACCTAATTTTTCCAATCTTTCAGATGAATATTTAATGTTTCTCACCTACCAAATCCTTGGGAGTGTAGCCAAATATTTTGGGCATCTGGGTAACTTAAACTTTTTAATAGACCATGACTTAATTTAACCATGACTTAAACTTTATAATGAATCTTGTGAAGATCCACAGAGCAGTGATTTTTTTTGAATATTGATAGTTACTCTTCCCTGACAATATGTTAGAAAAGCCATAATGTGCCATAGTTCCATAAACCATTGGAAACAGAAATATATACAGTTGGTCTTTGAACAACATGTGTATAAATTGTGCATGTCCACTTACATGCAGTTGTGGGTTTTTGTTGTTGTTTTTTAAAATAAATACAAGACAGCACTAGTAAATGTATTATTTTTTATAATTTTTAATAACATTTTTTCTCTAGCTTAATTTATTATAAGAATAATATGTATGATTAAATAATCATAGAGATACCAAATAATGTAAAAGATAGGAATCTGTGGAGAAATAGTTTTCTCTTTTCTTAGTAATCTGTAGGTGTTAATGAGATCATATTAACAATAACAACACACATATTTCTAACATGTATGCCCCAATTATCTGTTCAGGATCTCAGAGTCATGTGAAGTGAAGACCTCAGTAGTTATAGGGAGCTGTAAAGAAAGTCCCACTTGTGATAACAAACAACTCTCACTGCCATTTTGAAACTTACCATGCCAGACACCTGCTATTGTCTCCATGTCTAGATAAGGTGCTGGAGCTTTAATGTTGACAAAGTGTTCTGTTAAATCTTGTTATTTTCCACATCAGAGAATAAAAAAGTATCTTTCCATTCTACATGAATTTGGCTATTTATTTTAATGAAAATAAAATTAATAAAATAAAATTTAAAAATAAACTTAATTATTTTTCTGAAACCAAAATAAAAATCTATAAAAAACCTCAAGACATTTCATTCTCAACTGAGGGTCTCCAGAGAAATGATAAAACTTATAATGTCAATCAGATCACATAAGTGAAGAGCTAATGGAGATGAAGGTCATTAACTTAAAACTCTTTATGAGATTCAAAACAAAGATATGTGGCCTTAGTGAGTAAATAATTTAAAGATGTGTTATTTCCCCAGATTTAAATACATTAATGTTCTTAAACTAACTCTTGACATCCTAGTCAAGGACATAGTTTAGTTGCAGAGATCAAGTCTAATGTTTAGTCACAATTTGACACTTTAAATTGGCTACCAGTGACATTTTTGGTTTTATAAAAAAAAGCAAGTCAGTGGAAACTAATTCATTCAGCAAATAGTTTTTATAATTTTACCAGGAACAAAATAACATGCTATGTATTTTGGGATATCAATAAAGAATTAGACTTAGACCCTACCTTCAAAAATTATATAGTTCACTAGAAAACATGTGACATAATTAGAATCTGATCACTTCAGACTTGTATTATTAACCATTACCTTATAGTGTATATGGTAAGAAGGGGAAAAGATCCAGATAAAGGAATTAATCAACACAGAAATGAATTCAGGAATATATGTGGCATACAAAGGAAAATAAGTTACTCAGTTTTGATACTGGACAGAAACATAAACAAAAAGTGTAGCAAGTGTAGAAATTATTCTGGGGAGTTAAAATATGGAATTTCCAGCCTTTGAATGTGAAACCCCTTTCTCACTTGATAAGATAATTATGGGTTTGTTTTCAAGGAGGGAAGTGGTGAGATCTGACATATGCATTCATGAGATAAAATCCATAATAATGTTTAAGATGGATTGGAGGGGTGGGAGAAGGCTGGAAGAAATTAGATCATTTAGAGGGCCAGTGTAGTAGTCTAGACAAGCAACATGAAAGATCTCAACAGTGAGACTTAAGGATCTTAATATGACAAGAATCTCAGGACTAGAATTGATAGGTACTATCAGTTGACTGTCTATGAAGTACAGAAGAAACAAGACTCAAAGATAAGTATGATTTTTAGTTTAACATGATATTGATGTCATTGGAAAATACTGAGAGCTCAGAGGTAGAGTAAACTGGAAGATAATGTGATGTGTTCTACTTTAGAAGTATTAAGCATGAGGTGATCATACATACTCTAATGGGAGAAGACAGAAAAACAAAATATGGTCTTGGAATTCAAGTCTGAAGCTACTAGAATTGAAGTCATTGAAGCTTTCCAAGTAGTACTGAAAGTAGGTTGATTGACAAGGTCCTTGTTGTGAATGAGAGATTGATAAATGATGGCAGAAAATGTGTAGACCTATTCCCCAATGATTTTAGCAACCAAGAGAAGAGATTAGATGTTTTGAAACACAGGACCAGTTAAAGGTATATATCAGTTATTGGCTAAAATTGAAGCACAACTTTACTCTGGGTATTAGTAGAAGCTCAATATTATAAAGGCAGAAAAACCCTGATACCAAAACTTTACTTGACATTGCAGGAAATAATTCATGAATACATTTCTTGAATATGGATGTAAAAGTCCTTAGCAAAATATCAGGAAATATAATCCATCAATATATAAGTATGGCATGATTATGTGGGACTTGTTTGAAAAATGTAAGTTTGGATTCACAATAGAAGATCAGTCAATGCACTTTATCATATTAACAGAATAAAGGAGAAGAGGCATATTAGTAGATGCAGAAAAAGTATGTGAGAAAAGTTAATGCCTGTGTATAACAAAACTTAATAAATTAGAAATACAGGGACACATTCTAAAGCTGATAAAGGGCATAAAAATAAATTTACCACTGATACCATAACTAATGATGAAGTATTTCCCTCTGATTTCCCCTCAGATCAAGATTAAGCTAAATATGTCTATTCATATCACTTATTTTTAATATTGTACCTGAAGTCCCAATCAATGAAATGAGACTATTAAGAGAAATAAAAAGGCAAAATATAGGAAAGGAAGAACTAAAGGTTTATTTGTAGGCCACATGAATTTTTACATAGAAAATCCCAAAGAATCTACAAAACTAGAACTAATGATTGAATTTAGTAATTTTGCAAGATGAATTTCCTGCTGGTTTATTGATGGGCAGTTGATTTATTCTGTAACTGTCCATAAATATACTAGTGAGAAATGATTACAAAGTGAGAAAAAAAAAACACTTAGAACAAATGATATGTCCATCAACAGAAGAAGAGAAAAAATTGTGGTATATTCATAAAATGCAATTGTAATCAGCAGCATAAAGAATGAACTGATATGCACAACCATTTAAATCTCAAAAACATGTTGAGTAAAAGAAGTAAAAGCATATACATTGTAAGATTCTGTCTGTATAATATAGGCAAACACTAATTTATGGTATGCCTGTGGGAGATGGTAGTTAACTAGAATGGGACATACATGAATGTTCTACAATTATAGAAATACATTATTAGTGTGAGTTTCACATGGGTGTACATATTTTGAAAACTCAACTTCATACTTACCATCTGTGGATTTCAGTATATGAAAATTTTATTTTAGTAAGTTAAAAAAAAAGGAGTGATCCTCCTATAAAACTGCCTTAGAAAGGTCACTTAAAAAGCCAAAGAAAATTTGCATAACCAGAAGAGTAAAAATTAATTAAAAGAATCTTCCCTTGTAAAGAATAAATCAGTATAAAGGTAATATGTTTTTTCTACTAAAAGAAGATGCATATGCAGTGATGCAAATCAAGAGAAATAAACCCTTGTTTTGAGGAGAGGAATTAAAGAAGTATTACAGCAATAAGATGTGACTATAAGAAAGGGAAATAATACGTAAATTCCCAGGCCAGTAATGATATTCCAGTTCCTGTCTGACTTGAAATACTCAAGGGCAGGAGCTGTTGTAATTCCCCAGTGACTGAAATTGTCAAAGGTCACCAATTAAGCACTGTGAGTTTGGTGTGCTCTGGGGAAAAACAGACACCATGGAAAATCTCAGAGATGGTAGGTAAATAGGATATGGGAAAACAGGTAGAATATGCACAAGCCAGTTTTAGTTCCTTTTACTTCTCTGCATATTCAATAGGAAGAAGAGACTGTGTCATAGACAGATCCTTGATTCTTGGAACTATAGGAGGGCAATATGTCTCAGTACAGAAACAAGGATTTTCTGTAAATGAAGTTACCAGGACATTTGGGTCATTGGAAGAGGAAAAAAGTCATGCTCAAGAGTGGATGCAGGTCAAAGCAGATGAATCACAACACAGAATCACAAGAAGCCAATTGTAAAATCTCTTTGACTAATTCATATGCAGAGAACTGCATCAAGAAATCCACTACGTCCTCTAACATGAAGGAAAAGGACAGCTTTAGACATGGCCTCAGACATCAGGTCAGACTAGAACTGAAGAAGAGTGCACTCTATAACCTTCAGTGCAGCAAAGAGCATTGGGCCTATGGAAATTACTACATTTTCATAAGCCCTTTCACATGAATCTGCAATGATCTCTGTTCCTAATCACAAGTCAAATGAAGAAAAGGGATGGAATTACAAATTCTTAGAAAGTATTCAGTCTCCCTGAACTGAGGCAATGCTTATCAATCTAGAACATACATAGTAAAAGCACAGGAGCAGATATCAAAAGATCTGTGTCCAACATGGGTGCCAAGAATCATTTTTCACAGCTGTATATGAAAGGTGAAATCAATTTTTAAAACTCCCAGTGTTGGGCGCCTGGGTGGCTCAGTGGGTTAAGCCGCTGCCTTCGGCTCAGGTCATGATCTCAGGGTCCTGGGATCGAGTCCCGCATCGGGCTCTCTGCTCAGCAGGGAGCCTGCTTCCTCCTCTCTCTCTCTGCCTGCCTCTCTGCCTACTTGTGATCTCTCTCTGTCAAATAAATAAATAAAATCTTAAGAAAAAAAAAAAAATTTAAATAAAACTCCCAGTGTTAAAACAAATTAACAAAATTAGAAAATAAACATAAATAAAACTTAATGAAATGTGTACTATTATAAGCATTGTACATTAGAAAAAGTAATTTCAAAAAGAAGTAGAAAATGAGAATGGAAAAAGACCCATGAAGACATTAAAATGCCGTTATGTGGCATAGCTATGTGGGTTTTTTTTTTTGTTTTGTTTTGTTTTTTTTACTTTGAAGGACAAAATGATTAATATTATATAAACAGTTCTAGAGCATGATAAGTTAAAAAGCTGAAAAAGGAAAGAATATTCATCTGTTTGTTTCATAGAAGCTTAGGTTTGACATTCATGCATAGATTTTATCCTAAATCTGCCACTTTTTCATTATAAATTTCAGCAACACAGTCCACCAAATTTTCTTGAACTGCATAATAGTACCTATCTTTGTCTGTATTTTTTTAGCAAACCAAATCAGTTTATCATGCAGTTTCCTCCTACTGGAAAATTACTAAAAATATAATTATAGAAATTCTACAAGATACTCTGTAAAGGTCTGTAATTATTTTCCTACCCTAAACTGGGGCCAATCTTTTTGTTCTTTAAAAGTTGCTTGATTACACGCATGTCTGTCTTCATATCATCTATGTGTGTGTGTGTGTGTGTGTGTGTGTGACAGAGAAAGAGAAATGAAGAATGAATATATAATAAAATGTTTAAATGTTGGGCCTGATGACTATGATTAATAAGTATATATTACAGTTATATGATAGAAGCTAAGATGTTGGATTAGTACTAATGATAAAACCAACCAAGGAATCTGCTTATACAAGCAGATATACACTCATTCATTATGAACTAATCTCATGCATAGACACATTCCACTTGGAATGTTATTAAATCATACAAATCAGCATACTAAAAAGTTGAGCAAACTAATTTTAGTGTTTATTTTTAATTTTTTTTAATGTTTAGTTAGCCACCATATAGTATATCATTAGTTTTTGAGGTAGTATTTAGTGATGCACTAGTTGCGTATAACACCCAGCATTCATCACAAACCGTGCCCTCCTTAATGCCCATCACCACGCTACTTCATCACCCCACACACTTAAACCCTCGGTTTGTTTCCCAGAGTCCATAGTGTTCATTTTAAATTACAAAAATGATTTAACAAAACCTGCTTTTTAATTTCAGAAATCCTCAAATTCCTGTTGGTGTCTTTTTCTATTAAAATTTTGTTGAGGGGCACCTGGGTGGTTCATTGGGTTAAAGCCTCTGCCTTCGGCTCAGGTCATGACCCCAGGATCCTGGAATTAAGCCCTGCTTCGGTCTCTCTGCTCTGCAGGGAGCCTGCTTCCTCCTCTCTCTCTCTCTTTGACTGCCTCTCTGCCTACTTGTGATCTCTGTCTGTCAAATAAATAAATAAAATCTTTAAAAAAAAATTGTTGAGAGAAATTAGGCTGCAAAGTTTTATTGTGTAGGTATGTTTTTTTATCTTCTTTACCTAGTAACTGTGACCTTAGGTGCATTATTTAACCCTATTGTGAGATAAAATAGTAATGCTTTCATCATAAGGGTTTCACAAGGATAAATGACCTTATTTATTATGTACAATACTTAAAACACATACACTATTTGGTCTATCATATATATTCTTAGTTCTCTTGTTATTAATAATACTATTTATTAAATAATAATTATTAATTAGAATGATGATACAATACATTATAATTATATACTCAAAGAGGTAAACCTGGAATATCATTCATGAAATATTAACAGTGGTGATATGTAGATGGTAAATTTAAAAATATTTTAATATTTAATATTAAATTTAATATTTAATATTTAATATTAAAATTAATATTAAATTTTAATATTAATTAAATATTAATTAAATATTAATTTTAATATTAAAATTAATATTAAATATTAAAATATTTTAATGATGCATATTTTATGTTTTCACAAACATTTTATTATCAATCAGAAGATTTGAAAGAGATTAGTTTTAACTTACTGATTACTGATACTAAAGACAATTCAAATAAAATTTTAACTTTGAATATTTGATGCTCATGGATTAGAAGAGCAAATATTGTGAGACTGTCTATACTACACAAAGCAATCTACACTTTTAACGTAATACCTATCAAAATACCAACAGTATTTTTCACAGGGCTTGAACAGTCCTAAAATTTGTGTGGAACCACAAAGATCCCTAAAAGCCAAAACAACCTTGAAAGAGAAAAGCATAACTGGAAGCATCATAATTCTAGACCTCAAGTTACATTAGAAAGCTGTAGTGATCAAAACAGTATGATACTGGCACAAAAATAGACAAAAAGATCAATAGAACAGAATGGAAAACTGGCAAACGAGCCCACAACTATATGGTCAGTTAACTTCAACAAAGCAGGAAAGCAGGGAAAACAGTCTTTTCAACAAATGGTGTTGGGAAAGCTGGACAACAACATACAAAAGAAAGAAACTTTGCCACTTTTTTACACCAAACACAAAAATATATTCAAAATGGATTAAAAACCTAAATGTGAGGGGTGCCTGGGTGGCTCAGTCGGTTAAAGCCTCTACCTTCCGCTCAGGTCATGATCCCAGGATCCTGGGATCGAGTTCCACATTGGGCTCTCTGCTCAGCAGGGAGCCTGCTTCCTCCTCTCTCTCTGCCTGCCTCTTTATCCACTTGTGATCACTCTCTGTCAAATAAATAAATAAAATCCTAAAAAAAAAAAAAAAACCCTAAATGTGAGACTTGAAACCATAAAAATCCTAGAGGAGAAAACAGGCATTACCTCTTTGATAGCAACTTCTTTAGCAACTTCTTTCTTGGTATGTCTCCTGAGGCAAGGGAAACAAAAGCAAAATTAAGCTATTGGGACTTCATCAAAATAAAAGTCTTCTACACAGGAAAGGAAACAATTAAAAAACTAATTGTTAATACCCAAAATACAAATAATCCAATTAAAAAATGGGCTGAAGACATGAACAGACATTGAAACAGACCTGTACCCCTGGGGATAAAAATATATGTTTATAAAAAATAAAAAATTAATTAAAAAAAAGAAAAATCAAAATAAATCTGGGATCTATCAATAAAATAAATAAATAAATAAATAAATAAATAAATAAATAAAAATAAAAACAAAACACACATGGGGCCAACAGACATGTGGAAAGATGTTCAACATCACTCATCATAAGGATAATACAAATCAAAACTACAATGTGATATCAATTCACACTTGTCAGAATGCCTAAAATAAACAACATGTGTTGGCAAGGATGTGGAGAAAGGGGAGCCCCCTTACTCTGTTGGCAGGAAGACAAACTGGTGTAGCCACTCTGGAATACAGTATGGAGATTCCATAAAAAGTTAAAAGTAGAGCTACCCTACAATCCAACAACTGCACTCCCAGGTATTTACCTAAAGAAAACAAAAATATTAATTCAAAAAGTACATGCGCCCTGATGTTTATAGCAGCATTATCAACAATAGCCAAATTATGGGAACAGCCCAACTTTCTATTGACTGATGAATGGATAAAGAAGTGGTATGTATAGGTAATGGAATATTACTCAGCCATAAAAAGAATGAAATCTTGCCATTTGTCACAACTTGGATAGAGCCAGAGAGGTATTATGTTAAGCAAAGTAAATCAGAGAAGGCAGATACCATATAATTTCACTCATATGTGGAATTTAAGAAACAAATCAAATGATCATAGAAGACCAAAAAAAGAGAAGCAAACCAATGAGCTCTTAACTATAGATAGCAAACAGATGGTTACCAGAGGGGAGATGAAACAGGTGATGGGGATTAAGGAGGGGCACTTGTGATTAGCACAGGGTATTTTATGGAAGTGTTGAATCACTAAATTGTACACCTGAAACTAATATTACACTGTTTGCTAACTAGTGGAATTTAAATAAAAACTTAAGAAGTTAAATAATACCTTGAGAATAAATGATAATTATACAAAGTGATAATATCTTAATGGAAATTTTCAAACAAGCAAAAAAATCAATATCTATTCATATAATAAATATCGACATTTCCAGCACCAAGTTTCAACAATTAATGCTATTTAGCCAATCTTGTTTTACCCATGTCTCCCCTGCCACTATTATTTATGTTGTTTTTGAGTATTTATTTATTTTATTTTATTTTTTTTTAATATTTTATTTATTTGACACACAGAGAGAAATCACAAGTAGGCAGAGAGGCAGGCAGAGAGAGGGGAGAAAGCAGGTTCCCTGCGGAGCAGAGAGCCCAACGTGGGGCTCGATCCCAGGACCCTGGGATCATGACCTGAGCTGAAGGCAGAGGCTTTAACCCACTGAGCCACCCAGGTGCCCCAGTGTTTGAGTATTTAAAGACAAATCTTGGCATCATATAATTTCAATCATAAGTATTTCCATATATATAAGGAACAGATGAGGATATTTTTAAGTATAAACAAAATGGCATTATCACACTTTACCAAATTAATTATAATTCTTTAAATGATATTTAATACTTAACCTATGTTAAAATTAATCATCTCAAAGTAAACTTTTATACATGGTTGAAATTTAGAAGCAGACAAGGTCTACACGTACATCTTGACATAGTTTTTAAAACTTTTAAATTTGAAACAAAACTTCTATTTTATTTTTATTTTTTTAAGTTTTATTTATTTATTTGAGAAGGAGAGAGTGAGAGATCGAGAAAGTGGGGAGGCAGGAAGCAGAGGGTGAGAGACAAACAGAGTCCATGCTAAGTGTGAAACCAAACTCCGAACTCTATCTGATGTGGGGCCCAACTTGGAGTCTCTTCTGGGGCCCCACTTGGGGTTGGATCACATAACCTTGAGATCATGACCTGAGCTGAAATCAGGAGTCAGGTGTTTAACCAACTGAGTCACCAAGGCGTCCCACAAAACTTCTATTTAAACTGAATTCATTGGACGGGTATTCTAGCTGCTTCCTCATTTTCTTAACTGATGAAACAAGAGCTTTGATTGGATTCATATGCATTTGGGAGCAATGGCAATATTTCTCTATAGGTAATGTATTCCATTTTACATCAAGTCAGGAAAGTCATAATGCCTGCTGTCCCTATACTTGTGAAGTTAAGATAGATAAGTAGGTTCAGGTGTTTTA
This sequence comes from Mustela nigripes, assembly GCF_022355385.1. Taxonomy (NCBI): domain Eukaryota; kingdom Metazoa; phylum Chordata; class Mammalia; order Carnivora; family Mustelidae; genus Mustela; species Mustela nigripes. Next base: position 69,717,784 of record NC_081563.1, on the reverse strand, counting down.
GCCACATCCATCCATTATAAAGTTTTCCATTAACCTTTTACCTAACAATTTTAGCAACCATTGATAATCATTGCCTAGATTTATTATTTATAAGTGGTTGCAAACAGTGATTTTCTAATTTTATCATTTCTTTTACTTCTGTTAGTTGCAATTATCTGACAAGAGGCCAGAAATGACATTTTTTCATCAAATATCAGGATGCTCTAAAACAGTTTATCTGGAAAAATAGGGATAATTAAATATGCAATTCTTTCCCATTATTGTTAATTTCAGAACAATTATATGTTGCTTTAGAAATCTCCAGAGTTGATTAACAAAAATATTTTGGTATCATTATGAACAAGTATATTTTTACATATTTGAAGTATTTCAGTCTGTTGTCACTGTTCTTTTGATATTTAACTCTGGCCAGTGAGAAACCTTTCAGGTTGGCTCTTGTTTCCCTTTATTTTTTTTTAATGTTTCTACCAATCTTTTTTTTTTTTTTTCCTCTCAGCTTTATTGAATTTAAATTGACAAAAAATTTGTAGGGATATTTAAAGTATAGAATATGATGATTTTATATACATACACATTGTGAAAGTATTTCCCCTAACAATTTAAATTTTATTTGTCTCCTTACATTTTTACTTTTTTTTTTTTTTTTTTTTTTTGGTGAATAAAGTGTTATCAGCTATAGTCACGGGGAGGTTTAAGCCCTTCACCCCCTCTGGAGGACCTGGGAGTTGGGAGGTTCCCCTTGATTGTATGGCACTGGGCTGGGAATGGGGTGTATGGCAAGATTGGGTCTCAATTTTGCCTATTTCCATAGGTATTTTTTCATTCGCTTGATGTATAAACATCAATCCCTGTATTTCTTTTGGAGGTAACTGACCAATGTGTAGCTCTACATTTGCTGTTTTTATGGGAAGGAGGGAGTTCAGAAGTCTGTAGTTATCTTGTTCAAACTTGGCTCTTATTTCCTTTTGAAATGGTATTTGACAAACTCAGTGGTATTTGATAAACTGTGTAATTTATGTCATATCCCAGTGTCCCAGACTTACCCAATACCGTTCACTAGAATAAAATCAACCTAAATTGGCCACTTGTTTTGATTTCTGTCAATATCGTTTGTGCAATATATCTAAAAAATTAACCTTTGTTATGTGTATCAGTATACTATTCTTTTTATTGCAGTTTAACACACATTTAATTTATTCACTTATTCCACTGTTGACGTATATTTTCAGTTTTTGGATACTATGAATAAGGATGCCATGAACATTCTTGAAAGGAAATTTGTAGGTATATGAATTTGCTAAATTATGGGGTAAATGTATATTTAGTTTTTTGGATACTGGCAAAACATTTTTGAAGACTGTTTTACCGGTTTACACTACAACAGTTACATATGCCAACTTGAATTGCTGTACATCCTCATTTTCAGTCATTTTATTTATACCATTTTGGTGGGTGTTTATCAGTCTCAGTGTTGATAAAGTTTGCATTTCCATGATGTCTAAAAATTCAGACCAAATGTTTATAGTCTGGCTATTTAGACATTTTCATTGATGAAGTTCCTAGTTAAGGCTTTTGGCCGGGTTTTCTAATGTACTTTACCTTCTTTAAAAAAATTCATGTGCAGTTCTTTACATATTCTAGATAGGAGTACTGTGTTAAGTATGTGAATGGCAGCTGTCTTTTTCCACGCTGTGATTTACATTTGTACTCTGTTTAAAGATGACCTTTTGATGAAGTTCTAAAATATTAATTTTTCTTTGTTTAATGTTTTTCATGGTCTATTTAAGAAACCTTTGTTTTTCTCAAGTCCTTGAAGATATTATACTCATGTTTTCCCTTGAATCTTTATTATTTTACCTTGAACAAGGGATCATGAACTTCCTTGAATAATTTTTTTTAATAGTATGAGGTAGTAGTAAAACTTTTCTGTGCTACTGTTCAGTGGTTCCAGCACCATTTATTGGAAAGACCAATCTCAAGGTTGCTCTAAACTACAAAAGTCTTATATAAATTGGGTAATTATCTACCAGTGGGTTTGTTTCTAGGACCTCCGATATTTCTTAGTAGTCTTTTTGTATACATATGAAATTATTTAACATTATCTTCAATATTATACTTCATAATATATTTTTGGTTGTTTAAGTCTTGTAATTTTATTTATCTTTTTAAAGACTGCTTTGGCTAGTCTATATTCCTTGCATCTCCAAAATTTTCCTTGAACATTGAACACCAACTGATATTGAATAGAATACCTACAGAGGTCAGTTAGATCAATTTAGGGAGAATAGAATTGTTCTTATGAGTCTCCCCATTCATGAAGATTTATTTAAATCTTTAATTTCTTTCAGCAATATGTCTAAGTTTTCAGTGTAGGTGTCTTGCCCAGTTTTACTTAAATGAGTTGAAGTAATTTTAACTGATGATGTTTTATATAATTTCCAACTTGTTTGTTTGCTAGTATATGGAGGTACACATTTTTTATTTATAAAGTTTTTATTTATAAAGTGTATTAACTTTACAAAATTCACTTATTAATTATAAATATTTATGGATCCTTCTGGAATTTTGAATTAAGTAATGGAGACATCTTAAAAATAATGGTGGTGTCACTTCTTCCTTTTTAATTTTTATACCTTCTAGTTCTCTCTCTTTATTGTGATGGCCAGTACCTCTAGTAAAATGCTGAACAGAATGGTGATAGTGGACATCTTTGCTCTTTGTCCAAGGCAGAAAAAAACATTCAATAATTCTTCCCATTAAGTATGGCATTAGTTGTAGGCCTTTTGTAAAGAACACAGATTATGGAAGTTCCTTTCTGTTCTTAGCTGAAAGGATTTCTGTTTGTTTTGTTTTTTAAAAAGTAAATGAATGTTAAAATGTTAAAATTTATCAAAGAACTTTATTCTTCTACTATGATCATGTTTGTTTGTTTTTTGTTTGTTTTTATCCTTGCTAATCTACATATGTTAAGCCAACTTTGGATTTTTGGAATAAACCTCATTTGGAAATGGTTTTATCATATTTATATATTATATCTGTAGATTTATGAGAGATACAGGCCTGTAATCTGTTTCCTTGTAGTTTTCATATGACTTTGGATGCCAGAGTTGTGCTGGCTCCATAAAAGGAGCTGAAAGGTGGTCTCACATTTTTGTTTTTTGGATAAATATGTGTAATATTGATATTATTTCTCCTTTTGCTATTTGGAAGAATTCACCAGTGAAGCCATCTGGAGGGAGGAAATCCTTCCTTTCTTCCTTCCTTCCTTACCTCCCTTACTGCTTGCCTTTCTGAGTTCCTCTCTTTTGGAGAAATTTTTGGAATACAGATTCAGTCACATTAAGACTTACTGAATTATGCAGCTTTCATAATAATTTTTGGCAGTAGAATTAGTCCAATACTGCTACTCTATAATGACCAGGCAGAAACTCTTTCAATTCTTTTTTAAACTAAGGAAATGCTGTTAATGTATGTTTATGTGCATATAAATAATATTGAATGATTTTTTTAAAAATGGTTGCATTTTTTTACTCTGGGTAGGTGGTAGAGTGACTATTTACTTTTGTCCATATATTCTTATGTATTATCTGATTTAATTTTCAAAAAAGCACATATATAATTTTCATACAGAAATATAATTTATTTAAAATTTAATTTTAAATTTATTTTTAAAATAAATTTAAATTTATTTAAAAAAAGATTTATTTTTAAAAAAATGTTTCAATAAGAAAAAGGTAGAAATATTTATGTTAAATTTACTCAGGTCCTTGAGTTAGAGTACTATTTTAATAAAAAACATAGCAGAGGCAATAAGGATAGGACTTATTATGAATAGAGTTGAAAATGTTTTCTTAGTTTTCATTACTGTGACAATCAATGTAAGCCTCTTGGAAAAAGAAATTGTTTGAACCCTAAGTATCAGCATGCTACAACTATATCAACAATTCCTATGATATTTATTATTTTAATAATCTGAATCATCATCATCATAATCCCTCAGTTCATGTGTAGAGATGTTAAATTTTGATGTAGAATACATTTTTCTATTTTTTTTCCATATGTGCTTAGAGGCAGAATTTAACAAACAGATCAATAAGAACTTTCTGGGGAGAATAAACAGAATCACAAAATAAAATCCCTTTTCTCTAGTTAGCCAGAAATGGAGATAATACCTTAGTTACTCTCAAGCATGAATAACTAACAGAAGCAACTATTTAGTCCTTTAAAATATGAAATTTATTCAGGGCGCCTGGGTGGCTCAGTGGGTTGGGCCGCTGCCTTCTGCTCGGGTCATGATTTCGGGGTCCTGGGATCGAGTCCCATGTCGGGCTTTCTGCTCAACAGGGAGCCTGCTTCTCTCTCTCTCTCTGCCTGCCTCTCTGTCTACTTGTGATCTCTCTGTCAAATAAATAAATAAATAAATCTTTAAAAAATAAATAAATAAAATAAAATATGAAATATATTCATTAAAACTCTAACTCGGCAAGTGTGGAAGAGGCTCCTAGAACCATGGTTCTCAAAACCCTCATAATTCTGATGTCTAATCAAATATGAGAGCTATTATTATTTAATTTATTATTTCTGTTCTCAAATACCTACAAAAATATAGACGAATCTATGTATTTACTGTTGTTAGAACAGTGTTTCTCCACCTTGGCACTATTTATACTGATATTGAGGGTGCATAATTCTTTGTTGTAAGCGACTTTCCTGCATACGGTAGGATGTTTAGCAGCATTTCTGGCGTCTAGTCACTAAATTCCAGGAGCACACTCCAGTTCAGTCCTTTGGCAACCAATAATATTTTCAGATATTACCAAATTGCCCCCATTGAAAAGACTGCCTTAAAACAACTGCCCTACCAGGTGCGTGTGTGGCTCAGTGAGTTAAGCCTCTGACTTCAGCTCAGGTCATGATCTCAGGGTCCTGGAATCGAGCCCTGTATTGGTCTCTCTAATCAGCAGGAAGCCTGCTTCCCCCTCTCTTTCTGCCTGCCCCTCTGCCTACTTGTGATCTTTCTCTCTGTCAAATAAGTAAATAAAATCTTTTTTAAAAAATTAAAAAAGCAAACAAAACAAACAAACAAAACAAACAACTGCCCTACCTAAGAAATAAAGAGAGAAGTTGTACAATCAGTGACAATGGAAATTCCCAGGTAACTAAGAAAAAAATAAAACTCCAGAGCTGAACATTTAATTTATACAAGGTGATTAGCTTCTTTAAGTCAGCAGGTCTACCTCCCATTCCGGATAGTTTGCATCACAAATAGCTACCAGTGTTCACCATGTTCAAGATCCAGAAGCCTGCATCCTGACCCTTTTTATATTAACCTTTGTTTGTTTTTATACTCCAGATCTTTTTGCTTTGTTTATACCTATATACACTTTTGAAAATTTTATATGACCTGGGAAACCTTTTCCTTATATGCAGCTTTTTAGTTCTTTTTTAAAAATTGATTTATTTATTTTATATATTGAAAACATGTGCATTCACACACATACGTGAGTGGGGGAGGGGCAGAGGGAGAGAATCTTAAGCAGACTCCCCACTGAGCATGGAGCCCAACACGGGGCTCAGTTCTGGGACCCATGAGGTTATGACATGAGCCAAAACCAAGGGTTGCACACTCAACAGACAAAGCCACCCAGGCACCCCATATTTTTTATTTCTGCTGTCAGGTTCCCTTTGTTGACCAATATTTGAAATCATCTCCATAACTGTGCACCTTTCAGTTGCTCAAGTTGAATACAGTGCTTATCCAGACCCAAAGTACCCTGCATATTTAGCCCAGGTTCTTGCAACCGGTCTTGTTCCTTTGTTAACATTTGTTAAGTAGACTCCTGGGGTGTCAGGTGGTGAACCAGTAAAGGGCATTTTAAAAAAAGTTCACAAAGGAACAGAAGCAGAGAAGTTTTTTGCTTCCAGGTACATTGGAGAGGCCACACACAGAGCCAGAGAACAACAGGAACTGAAACACATGCCTTTATTAAGGGCCATGGGTGGAGTACTTTGAAGATCCTGGGACAAGGCCCAACTGGCCAGTTTAAGCCAAAAAGAGCAGAGTTTTGGTAAGCTCCAGGGTACACAGAAGGTGCACTGAGGAAGGCCCTGGGAGGCAGGGATAAACGCTAGCCCAAGGGCAGTTGGCGGAGTTGTATCATACCTTACCTTTATTTGCAGCTCTGCTTGCTATTATCTAAGGCGGATGTTCACAGGAGGGACCAGCGTCAGTCAGTTCAAGACTCCTGTAGGCCACTTGGCCATACAAAATAGATGCCATGCCAGCAATATGGAGTAGTTTAGCCAAACTTTTAACAGCTGGTGACTTAGAAGGCTCATCTGAGCCCCAAGCATGTTTCCTAATTACCTTGTATATGGAGAGGAATCACAATCTGTTCCTTTCACAAGAAGGAGTAGTGTAGCAGGTCATCTCTAGGACTGCAACTAGGGAAGCTTCTAGAGTGGAAAATCCTTCTATGACTTGCAAGTATAATTTAGGGAAATTCTTAGACTGTAATATATCATTTATTATTTTTATTTGGAACCCTAAAATTGAGTCTGGGTAAACAGATAGATAATATGCTGATTTATTGGTGTAGATGATAATAGCAACTACAAATGCCTTTATTTGAAGTGGTTATATGCCTTGGGTAGGGTACACTTAAATCCAGTCTTTTCTGTGGAGTCTAATGTGTAGTGGTCACATAAATCCAATGACTCAAGGCACACTCTAGTGAATGATGGGGAAGGTACAGAGGACATATGTCCATTTTTATTGGGGGATGCTTCTGTGCAGACACTGAATGGCTAACAGCATAGGAGAAGGTTTAATAGTGTTTCCTTCCAAGGTTAATAATCAGCAAGTTACGTAGAACACTTAGCCTGGCAGACACTAAAAAATGCTGATGAGACCGGAAGGGCCATCTGCCTTGTGCAAACTAAACCTTGAAAAATACTATTCATCCTGATCCTACTTATCATGTATCATTCACACACGCATCTATGCCAGTTAGAGACAGAGTGTTTCACAGCTACCATTACTGATGAAAGCCACAGAGTTTTCCTGAAAAGAATTGGGAGAATATTTCAAAAACCCATTGCAGTTTATTTTTTTCCCCTCAAAAACACTGTAGTGGCTAAATTTTTGAGATTGGCTTTATTTGAAAGTCTCATTTAAAAAATAGCATTGTGCAGGGGCACCTGAGTGACTTTGTCTCTTACGCCTCTGACTCTTGGTTTGGCTTCAGTTCATGATCTCAGGGTCATGAGAGTGAGTCCTGCGTTGGGCTCTGCACTGGTTGGGGAGTCTGCTTGGATTCTCTCCTCTCCCTTTGCCCCTCCACCCTGCTTGCATGCTCTCTCTCTCTTTCTCTCTCTCTCTCTCTCTTTAAATAAATAAAACTTTTATTTTATTTTATTTTAAGTAGCATTGTGTATACTTTATTGTTGTGGAAATTGTCTGCCAGGACAGGAAGGTAATCTGGAGTGATTGTTTCTAGGACTCTGCAAACTATGAGCTCAGAACAGACTTTGCTTGGTGTTTCAGCAATACCAGCTGACATCAAAGGTTGTTCTTTTGGAACTAGCTCTGTGTGAAAGCATGTAGGGAGATGCAGTGATACCTGCCACATACATAACGTAAAGGAAAGTGAGTGAGAGATATGTTGACTCTAATTGGGATGTTTTCAGCCATTTACCTTAGAGCAGTCACTATGATTCAGAAGCAACGGTCATTTGAGGGGCCAGCCTTCCCTGAAGGAATATTCATAACTATATCTATACTAGGAAGACAGTCCTTCCTTAGTGATTTAAGACACTGAATACAGAAGTGCCTTATACTAGAAAGACTTATAGTGTGGATGCTTAGCCACATAGTAATTAATTGGTCCTGATATTTGATAAGAGATTGAAACATATCCATCATTCCAGAACTATAAGACAGTAAGGAATTATTAAGCTTGGTACTAATTTATGCAAAACCCACAGTATGAATGGAAGGTTAATAATATAACTCCACAACTAGCAAACAGATGAAAAGAAAAAATTGATTATATGGGAAAGGATTTTATTTTTGAAATAGGAGAAAGTTGGTGGGAATACATGTCTTACTAATATGCTATTGGCCAAGTTGAGAGACGAGATAATTGTTTGCAAATGATCTGGAAATTTTAGAAAGAAACTGACTAGTGTTCCAAACCTGGGACATATCACAGGGCCCTCCTTCCTTAAATGTCAAGGACACTTCCTATGTGTATACTTCATTAGCCTGTGCCTCATTGGATTAGTATATCTGAATTTGAAGTATCACAGCCAATACCATTGCTTCTCATGTTAGACATTACAAATTGGACTTTGGATAAGAGTGGAATGTACAACGTACTAATAATTTGATCTGTTGATTATGAGGATTTTATATGAAACATATACACTTACATTAATATCTGAAAGAAGTTGCTGAGATCAAAATACATTTTATATAAATCCTAATGTAGCAGGTGGTTAAAGTGAAACATATTAAAACATATGACATAGCCACTATATAAGACATATTTCAACTCTATCACAAGAACCCTAAAAATGCATCAAAATATGGCAGTATGAGAAATGATCTTCTGCATAACTGCATGGGTCCTTAATAGTATTATAGATAATAATGGAAGAATATATGCTTTTATAAGGAAAAATGTACACTTAAAAATCTAGACAGTTTTCATAATATAGCAGAATACATTTGCTAATATGATGTATTTATAAGGAAGAAATTAGTTTTCAACAAACCACAGATGAACCCTGAGATAAATGGTCCTGGTTTTTATCATTTGGCTGGAAAGCAGGCATGTGCCTATTTATTATCATAATAATATTGTGTGTGTGAGCATATGTTTGGGAAAAAATGTATTAAAGTGTTAACTAGTGGATCTTTTTATTAGTTTAAGGAGACCATTACTTCAGTCTGTTTAGGAGCCAGGGTTAACCACTTCCAGCCCTGCCAAAGAGCAATTATGGAAGACTGTAATTAGTCTTGCTGTTTGACACAATTTCTGGAAAGACTCTATAGTGTCTGTAATGCAAACATTGGCAGATGTCTAGGCCATTTGGTAGAGTTAAAACTATTGGGAACTCAGATATTAGGTCCAAATGACATGGTAGTTAGAATGGAAGTTTATTGATTGAGATGTTACTGACACAATTTCTGAATTTGCCAAGGGCAAGGATACTCAGGGCTCTTCTGCACAAACCAGATTCACATGATCCATATGAGTTACTTAAGGCTGGGAGCTTGGAATACTCTTGGCAGGAGACAAAGAGGTTAGTGGGGACCCATTCCTATCTAGGCTCTTATAAATGTGCAGAAGAAATAGAAAGTAGCTTATTATTTTATATTAAAAATGAATTATTTAGGCAGGCTGGAAGATTTCACCTACGTTCTCAGTATTCAATATACATTCACCAGAGTTTTGACCACAGTCTAAGTGTTTTGATGCATATGGAAGATGTGCTCTCACTTACCAAAAATTATCTAGTTTTGTTCAATTTGTTATCCACAATTAACAAAATGAATTTTTTTATGATCTATACATTATATTGCCTTTACACTGGTGACTTTTGTGGGTATTTTTTAAAAGAGAGTCCAGAAATTTGAATAAGTTTAATTTGGTTGAACAAAGGGTTGGAAAGAGGAGACCTCAGGAAAGAATTAGAAGGTAAGGTGTGAAAACACCTGGATGTTGTGGAGGCAGAGAAGCAAGAGCAAGGAACTTCAGTTCTTTATAAATGAGAAATGAGGGGAAATATTGGAGGTCATGATTAGTATCCCAGTGAATATATTAGGCTCTTCTAGTCTTACTGATCATGTTCTTTTAAATGGACCCAGGGGGACCGAGGTATCCATCATGTTTATTGTTGTTTTGGATACTTATGTTACCCTCTATCACATCCTCTCTACCTAACCTTTATTATGGCCATTGAGGAGACAAATAGATTCATGCAGATGTAAACACTTTGCATCACCACAGTCATGCTTTCTTGTTTTCTTGTCCTGGGCTTTTATAACTTTGTGTCAAGTAAATTTTATGAACCAACTTTACACTTATACATGCTTTACTAATAGCTCATGTCAGTGAACATCCTAAGGAGACAACCTCTATATGATAGGAGATAAAAGATGATGATAAGTACTTCCTTTTTTGTTTTTGTTTTTTGTGGGCAATTGTGAAATTCTATATATAATCTCCCCGGTAAGTTCCAGTTCCATTGAGTACCATTTTCCACAGAGGAGAGCTATTCTACTACTCATCTTTCTGTTGGCTTTCCATCTCCTCTATTTTATTCTGTGTCATAAGAATATATCTCAAAATAAACTCCCACACACATAATCTTGCCTCTGCTTAATCCAGATGAATACAGCTACTCTACTCTGTCCAGGAAATCTTAAGACTTATAAATGCTAAAATAAGCAAACCAACTAGCAAGCCAAAACCCTGCTTATATAGAATTTTCTATATGGTGAGAAGGCAGGCAATAAACAAATGAAATGCATATGTGATGCATAAGATAATAAAAATAAATCAGTGTAAGGTACAGAGAATGTTAGTATTAAAGCAAATTTTTAAAAAAAGTTTTAAGATATAATTTACATACCATATCATTCACAATTCTAAAGAGCACAGTTCAATTCTTTTGGTGTATTTATAGTGTTGTACAGTCATTGTCATAGTCTATGATATATTAGTCATTGTCATAGTCTTTGATATATTTTAATCCCCCTTAAAAGAAAGCTTATGCGCATTAGCTGTCACTTTCCCATTGCCTCTCAGCTAATTAGCTTTAAGCAATCAATAGTATTCTTTCTTCTTCTGTCCTAGACACTTTGTCTACTCTGGACCCTTCATGTAAATGGAATTATAGAATATACGTGATCTTTTGTACAGAGTTCTTTCATTTAGCATAATATTTTCAGTACCAGCCATGTTATTGCACATAGTAGATTTTTTTTTAATTGGCAAATAAAATTCTTATGTTTGGGTATATCATATACTTAATGATTCATCAGCAGATAGACATTTTGGTTCCTTCAGCTTTTTGGCTACTACAAATGAAACTGCTAGGAACATCCATGTGTAAACTTTGTATAGATACATGTATTTCTATTTCTCTTAGATACCTAGTTTAAATAGAACTGCCCTAGTTTAAAAACAAATTACACCATGATTGGGTTCAACAGGCAAAGGAGACTTTTGCAAGACTACTGCACAAGAGGAAATAGATTCAACTCAGTTCTGCCAAAACAAAAGACAAGAGGATTTTTACATGTTGGAGTGAGCTAATGGAGGTTGGTCAACATGGTTAGGCCTTTGGTGCTTGATAATTGTCTTTTATGAAAGTAAGATTCCTTCTCTCCCCCGACTGGGACATAGGAATACTATCTCCTTAGATGGTTACATTTCAAAAGAATGGGTCCTAGGTCCTTGAGAGAGATATTGCTGGATTCTAAAACTGGCAAGAAGCTGGTAGATTTACATCTCAAAGGGGCAGAGAAAAAGTTTTTCAGTTACAATTTTCTAAGGTAAGTCTCTAAGAAATGTGAGGTTAATGACCCATAGTAAGGAAGAAACCTGTCTAAAGCTGACAATAAAGTTTAGTTAAATCTAAGGGGAACTTTAAGGTTGCCTAGGTTATAAATCTGGGAGTGGCATTGCTGTGTCATATGCTAACTCTAGGTTTTACTTTTTGTTGAAGAGCCAGACTGTTTTCTTATGCAGCGGCACCATTTTACATTCCAATGAAAAGTGAGTAGGAGATACACTTTTTTCACATCTTAACCAATAGTTGTAATTTCCCGTGCTCTGATGATGATGATGAAGTCATCCTGTCCATGTGAAGTGGTATCTTATTGTGGTTTTGTTTTGGGTTTCCCTAAAGACTGATAATATTTAGTTTTCATATGCTTCTTGTCCATTTGTAAGTCTTCTTTCAAAAAATACAGATTCAGATCCTTTTCATATTTCTAAATTACATTATTTCAAAAATTTCGCTCTCCTTTTCAATACATTTTCTCTTTTTATTATTGATTTGTATGTATTCACATTTTTAATCCTATTAACTTACATATTCTGGAGAATGCCAGTGACAGGTGAAAATAATAAATCCTCTCAGATCTCCTTTTTGTTTGGTCCCATGTTAATACTAGAAAGGGTGAAATAGAATTGCAAAGAATTATGCTTTCCATATCAAAATAGTGGTACAAAGTTCCGTACTGTAATTACACCAGATGAACTGAAAGCACTTATATTTTACTAAAATGTAAAACAAACTGAGGGTTTCAGAGGGGAGAGGGTGAGGGAATGGGTTAGCCTGGTAGTGGGTATTAAGGAGGGCATGTATTGCAATGAGTACTGTGTGTTACACACAAACAATGAATCATAGAACACTACATCAAAAAACTAATGAAGTACTGTATGGTGACTAATATAACATAATCCAAAAAAAGTAAAACTTATTTTTAAATGAAAAATGGTGGTGAAAGTATTTGCAGTCCTATCTTGGGACTCAGGATTATTTTTCCCTTCACCTTTACCCCAGCTCTCTTTAGTTATCCCTAGTTGTTAACATACTACACTGGACCTAGAGTCCAGTCATAACTAGCCCTTTTGAAATGATGTATATTGACCCAGCCTTGCGTTGATCACTGACTCTGAGGTTGCTCTAGTCTCTACAAAGGAAACTAGGTGAAGTCCTCACTCTGCCTGCACAGCTCCCAAGACCAGTATCCTGATCTCCTGCTTATCCAGGCTGGTGGATAGGAAATTGAACACAAAACAAATGTGTGTTAGATGGAAGCACTGAGAAGAAAACAGGCACATAATTGCAGAATGGTATATAGTATTAAAATAATAAAGTGGTTTGTTTTTCTTAACTTGGCTTCTTTTATATGTGGGCATTTTCATTATCAGCTTTCAAGATCTCAGTAGCACACAAACATCATCAGAAAACACCATGCATTGCATAAGTAGTGTCCACATTTTGAATTAATAAAAATATAAGTGATTCTTGTTTTTAATATCTTTTTTCCTACCTCCCGTTTGAATTTACAATTTACTCTGGGTTAAGTGCTGTGAAAAATAAAAATTTAACTTCAGATAGGTTTCCACAGCCTCACTAATACTATTTTAAAATGTTGGAGAGACAATCCCCAGGATTTTTTTGCTTCCATACTGAAAATATTAGGGGAAGATTTAATGAATAGTGTCCCAGCAGAGATATCCCACTCAGAGAAAGTTACAGAGATAAGTAAGCACAAGGAAATGCTTCGTAGATGATTTATGGGATAAAATGAAGCTGACTAATGGAATCTTTTATGTGGTAGGACCCAAAAAGAAGAGAAGTTGCTTGCTCTAAAATACAAGATACAATAATACAGCAACCTCTTTTTATGATAACAAGTAATCACAAAAATCTACTCTTAGCTAATGCTTAACATGAAAAAAAAGCAAGAAAAAAAAGAGGAAAAACTGAAATATTTCTAGGACTGGTTAGCTCAATGTGTTAAGATGCAGTATTAAGCTGGCCTAGACCATATAATTTAACTTTCATAAATAACTATCAAAATTATCAGTTTATGCCATTTCATTATAAAAATGAGAAATGTGAGGTTTAAAAGGTCAAGTAAATTTTCCAAGAAGGAAGTTAAGATTAGTCCCCTCCTACATAGAATTATGTTGTTTTCTCTATTTCTTCCTATTTGAGATTTTTTTTTCCCTGCCCTTTTCTGCAGCACATAGATTTCCATGGCTCATATTTTTTGCATCATCTGTATGATAAATACTATATTTCATGCAATTCATCTATTGTTTAAAACAGTAAATATTTCAAAATAAGCATTAGTATTTCATCCCTATTTTATAGTCAAAGAATTATGCAGATTCTTGATCCCAGAGTTAGTAAGTGAAATGGCGAGGCTTCAAGTCCAGCAGGGTTGTATCAACCAAGTCCATAGTCATTTTAGCAGACAGCAATGATTCTCTAGTTTTACTTATGATAAAGAACAAAACAGGATGAATAAATCCTTAAATCCTACTCATTTCAGACAATATTGATGGCATTGCTTGACAAGTATATTTATTGTATTATGTAGATAGGCAAAAACAAAGGATCAAACCAAGAAAAACCATAAACCAAATCAAGATAAAACAAAAACTTGATCAGACACAGAAAGAAGATGGGAGAAAGATAAATTGAGAGAAGAAGAAAGAATTTTAAATCTGAAGAATGATCCCCTTAAATACTTTTTTTTAGAAGATTTTATTTTATTTATTGAGAGAGAGCATGAGAGAGAAAGAGCAGAAGTGGTGGGGAGGGGCAGAGAGGTAAAAGAAGATCCCACCCCCAGGAAGGAGCTCCATGTGAGGCTCAATCCCAGGACCCTAGGATCATGACATGATCCGAGGGCTTAAGGGACTAAGCCACCCAGGCACACCCTCCCCCCCAACCACCTTGGTGACTTACCAAGGCTGGGGAAAAAAAAAAAAAGTGACTTACCAAGGCTGCAAGAAAAAAATTAAAAAAGAAGGAAACCATCAGCAAGGAATAGGACAAATAATTCCTTGAGTTCCTACAGAGATGGGCGTAATTTGTATTCCTCCAGCTAGAGTTGAAAGATCATGTCATACCCAGGGCATCTGATAGAGTTCTCAGGGTATCACATTAGATAGGGGGGTAAATTAACACTAGACTAAAGAGTACTCTGGGCTCACCTTAAGCAAGTAGAAAAACAAGTCTGGAAAGGATCTAACTCATCACAAATAACTCAATTGCATACCAAAACAAAGAGCAATACTATTTAAAGGATTATAGTATAACACAGAAATTAATAATTTAATGTACAAAATGTAGCCTACAATAAAAAATCATCAGGCTTGCAAAGAGCCAGAAAATATGATCAGTAACCAAGATAAAAATCAACAAATATAAACATATTCAGAAATAAATATTATTTGATAACCTACTGCATACCAGTTAATCTTTAAAACAGTGTGAAAAATAAGGAAAGAGTGAACACGTTAATTAATTGCCTCATACCATGGTTAAGTTTAATTCCACTGGGAAGGAATATATTTTATAATGATTTTATCCCCCAAATAATTGTATTCTTATTTTCTAGAGCAATAGCAACTAAAAAAATATAGCTTAAAAACTAAATAATAAGAAACTGAAATAGTGTAGAAAATAGGGAAAGTTCTAAAATATTATTATTTCTTATATTATTAGAAGTATAAATGTATGTGAACATGGATAAGCTACTGGTAGATGTGAGCAATTTATATGAGTGCAGTTGTTCTAAAGGTAGTGACAAGATTCAACTAACTTAAAATTCAACTAATTTAAGAGTCCAGGTTCAGTATATCTTACTATTCATTCTCTAACTCTCATAACAAAATATTTATCATCTATCTGTCTACTTTATGTTGATAGCATTAAAATGGTTAAAATGCAATCTGTCTTGGCAATAGAGAATACAGAAGAAGATTAAGGTGTGCCTGGGTGGTTCAGTTGGGTAAGCCTCTGCCTTCAGCTCAGGTCATGATCTCAGGGTCCTGGTATTGAGCCCGGCTTTGGGCTCCCTGTTCATCAGGGAGTTTGCTTTTCATTCTCCTCTCTCTCGTGCTCTCCATGACTTGTTCCCTCTCTCTTTCTCTCAAATAAATAAATAAAATCTTAATTGAAAAAAAAAAAGATAAAGGATGTCTTCTGTTTTTCCTTCTAAGGTCACTAATCCTACATGGTCTTCTGACCAGAAGATTGTATTCTTGCTCTTTTGCTATGGACTCTTATGCTGCACACTGGTCTTTTAGATGATTCTTCTTTTTCACTAGACATTAATAATTGCTCTGTTATTCTATTTGCATCCTAAAGTAGTTTAGGTACCATCACTCAAACTAGAACCTCAGATTATATGAAAGCATAATTTCTCTTTTAGAACTATCTGAAAATCATCTCCTCAGCTAAAAACAACCTGGTACTTTCAAAATCCTGGTGATACTTAGCAGAGAGTGTGCCATAGTTGAAAGGGTCAGTAGCTATATATCCATATAGAGAATTACCCCTAAATTAAATCTGACATAAGGTAATTTCTTTTTTTTGAGATCTTATAGGTCATCAATCCAAAGCTTCATGTTGATAGGTCAGGAAATAATGCCTAGAACATTTTGGTAACTCATCATTGATATAGCTGGTCAGTGGTGGAGGAAGCTAAAGGGTGCATCTCAGCCCATTGCTCCTCCCACTCCATAAAACATCTATAATTTGAAGGAAAGAAATACTAGGTTGAGTGCATCACCTTATGTTAAAAATGCAGACACTGAATGAGCATTGATCAAAGTTGGGAGACAATAGTCACTCTCTTGGAATACAGTCAGTTGTCATGATTAATAGCAAGTTGCTACTCCTGTACTTTGTTTCCTCACAGCCAAAGACTTTAAAATACCATTTTAACTACAGCACACCAAAGTGTCCATTAAAAAAAAATAATAATTGAGGGGGGGAGGAGTCAAGATGGCGGAGAAGTAGCAAGCTGAGACTGCTTCAGCTAGCCGGAGATCAGCTAGATAGCTTATCT
>NC_081563.1:69685497-69701069 GCF_022355385.1 Mustela nigripes | reverse complement strand
TGGGAGAAGGGGGTGGGATTATGGACATTGGGGAGGGTATGTGATTTGGTGAGTGCTGTGAAGTGTGTAAACCTGGTGATTCACAGACCTGTACCCCTGGGGATAAAAATATATGTTTATAAAAAATAAAAAATAAAAAAAAAAAAATACAAAAAAAAAAATAATAATAATAATTGAAAATTAATCTCTTATCGTAAGATTTACCTTATAATACTAGCCAATATTTTTGAACACCTCGTATCTCAGGGAGAGTGCTAAATGCAGTGCATGTATTTCATTTAATTATTTCAACAGTCCTTTACATAATGTATTCTTCCATCTTACTATGTGAATTAAGGTTTAAGAAGGATGAGAAACTTTCATAAGGTTATTTCTCCTCTTTTTTCACTGGTTAATAAATAGCAGAGTCAGGATTTACACTCAAAACTGATTGACTTCAGAGATGTAGTTCTTTTTTTACAGATTTATTTATTTATTTTAGAGGGAGAGAGAGTGAGAGAGTGTAGGAGTCGGGGAGGAGCAGTGGGAGAGGGAGAGACTCTCAAGCAGACTCCCCACTGACCATGAGCCCATGCAGGGCTAGACCCTAGGACCTGAGATCATGACCTGAGCCAAAATCAAGAGTCAAATGTTTTACTGACTGGGCTACCAAGGGCGGGCCTTGGTTCTTAACCTTCCTATGGCACACACTGATCCCACCTGCATCCAGTCATGGAAACTATCCTTTCTTCTTTTTGTGTGTATACTTGCTTTTTGCTTTCAGAGCTTTATCTGCTTTGCTCTAAATCAGGCTTTTGGTCCTACAATTACCTGTTTTCCTCACCTCGTTACATTAATTCTAATAAAAGTTTACACCCATCCTAAGAATTTCCCTGAAAACCTATGATGCCAGTTTCTTAAGATTTTCTCTCCTGCATTACATTCAGAGATAGCACAAATGTTATAGCTTAGAGCAAATATCAAAAAGCCATAGCCCAGGGGTCAAATCTAGTCAACTGTTTTTATAAAGTTTTATTGCAACATACAGTCATGGGTATTTATTTATGCCTTATCTATTACTGCTTTCATATTATAGCAGCTGAATTTTGTAGTTATAACAGAGACCATGTGGCACACAAAATCTAAAATGTTTCCTATCTGGCCATTTACAGAAGAAAAGTTAGCTACGAGTCTAGTCTTCAGTCTAGTAACTGTCCCCAACTTGTTTGCTTTTATCAGTGAGGACTGAAGTACAGAAACCGAGAGTAAACATTTTGGAAACTTATAATATGATTTGACAGATTAAACGTTTTGGAAACTTATAATATGATTTGACAGATTAATAGCTTATTTTTAAATTTAATAACCAAAAAATAGAGCTATTTTTGTACTTTTTAAAAGAAGTTTTATTTTACTGCTTATTATGGAAATATCAGACTGAAGTGAAGAAAAAGAAAAAAAAATAACACTTTTCACATGGTGTGGTAAGCACTAGAGTTTTTCCTCATCTTATAGACCTGGACCTTCCAATGAAGTAAATGTTCCTTTACTTTTTTTTTCTTGAGGATTGTATCTAACTCATTCCCAGTTTCATTCATTTTATCAGTAACAGACGCTAACAGAATAAGAATTTGGCTGATCAGATTACTATAATAGCCATGAGGAAATATGCTTATTTTTATCATTTTAGCTTTTATAAAGCTGAAGAAGAAAATATCATTCTAAATGTTTTTATATGATATTAGTTGCTTGTGAATGTCTCCTCTGTCTAGCTGTAGTTAATCAAAAAAAGTTAAATCTGGTTGTCATTTAATAGGTAGCCTAAGTTACACAGAGTGACATTTAGCTTTAATGATTTCAATTTTATTCCATCACTCTTTCTATCAAATTGTTCTACCTGTAATATTGCTGTATTATGCTATTTGTGAGGAGCAAAATTGTAGAATTCTAAATAAGAAGTGTTTGCTCTGCTTTATCTTCTGTGGGTATCTCAAAAAGAATACAATGTATTAACAAATAGTGAAATAAATTCAACTTACACATGCTTTCTTTCATGATTCTAAGAATATCCTAACTTCTAAAATGGCAGCTCTCCCTACTGAAATTTACAGTGCAGCCTGAGGTGTTTAGTTGAAAGCTGTTTAACTTTTTTCTGAGAGAGATGAGCATTAATGGCCCAATTTATAGGAAACAACCAAAATTAGTATTTGTATCTTTTTTCTTATTTTATTGAATAAAATTAATGTATGCTTCATGTATGGCTGCATAATTACTGGCTCTTAAATTCCATTTCACGGAAGGAGGCAGAGGGAGTGATTGACTGGTGAGGGATCTCACAACTAGGAAAGGATCTGGAACTTGACTGTGTTTTCTAAACTCAGTCTCCTGTTTCTTTGTTATTCAGCTTTACTTTGCCATCTAATTGCCTATGCCTTAGTCATAAAATTTCTTTGCCTAACTTTGTTTACAGCCTGTTGATTTAAGGAAGCTGTATCAAATCCCCCAGTTATCAGCATGGTAAAAATCCAAACCCTTTCAAAATGTTCGCTGTTACTGAATATTCATTAATTGGAAATCACTACCAAAATATGCTGAGTTCTGTTAGGCTCTAAAGTATAAAGAGGAGACAGAATTCAGATGCATGAGGGAAACCAAACTTCTGAAAATGTTGCAAGTAATTGGCATCCCTTAGACAGTGCCATCTTCCAGGTTTATCTGCATATAACCCCACAATCCCAGCATAATTGCATTCCCATAAAATGAAGCTTCCTAAAACCATAGAAAAAAATTTTCTGGCATTGGTGGGTAGGTTATAACTCTGTAGAAAATGCAATTGCCCTAGAGAAAACTTTTGATATGGAAAATAGCTCAGATTTATCCCAATGCCTCTCACAATTAGCTCTTTTACTAAATGGGCCTATTAATCTCAATATTTCCAGGATAATTGTTTGTGGCTCAGTGATAAATATCAAGGCACCATCTGCACATAAAATCTCTTTATATTCCTTTCCTCTTGTTAGTGTATCTTGATGGTAATGCTATTCACAAGGCTATGTATTTACTGGTTAAAAAATAGTACATGTTCCTTATTGAGCTTTAGGTGACTTTATACACACCAAACATATTTTTCTAATTTTACCTTTTATGGGGAACTGTTCTGCTCTGAAAATTAGTAAAAAATAAGGATCTATGTAACCAGTGCACTTAAAATAACAACCCTGACTCGTCTTGTCCCAGAGTTGTACCTGTAACATACATAGACAGTACAGTTCAAGGAATTATGTGGCCAAATACCAAAGATGTTCTCACCAGGAACTTGTTTGTAAATGATAAATAGTATAGTATTTAAGTAATTGTGAAATGTGTGACACTGACAGAAAAAAAGAAAACTCATATAGGTAATGACCTCTTTTTGATACACCATTTATAAACAAATGGGAAATTTAACAAATTTCTGATGAAATTGTGAAATTTCATCAGAATGACCCCAGCGTGGGGTACCTGGTAGCTTGGTTGGTTAAGCATCTGTCTTTGGGTTAGGTCATGATCCCAGGGTCCTAGGATTGAGCCCCCGAATCTCAGGATCCCTGCTCAGTGGGGAGTCTTCTTCCTCCCTCTCCCTTAGCCTCTCTCCCCCAATCATGCTCTCTCTCTCAAATAAATAATTAAAATCTTTAAAAAAAAACCCACCATATTTATAACCATAATGTGCCAAATTATTATTATAAAAGAAGAAGAATATATTTGTCAACAGTATTTCTTAACTCTGAGCTCAAATGTGCTGCCAACCTAATTCATATCCTCTTGTAGGGCAATAGCTTTCAACATGGGGTGGAGGGTGGCATATATCTTAATAAATCTTGTACACATTTGGTGAAGTGTCTTAATTTCCATTTGACAGAAAATGCACAGATGCATTGATTGACTTGTTAAAGGTTATTTTTGAAATCTGTATTGACTTTTCTCTCCTACTTAAAAATTATTCCACAGATTTATAAAAAGGGAGATAATGTTTTTTCACTATTTGTATCTCTATTTCTTCATTCCTTTGTGTGGGACTGTACTAAGTGGGGACAGCTGGACATTATCTTCATAAACTACTTCTTGTCATGTACTACTAGGTTTCAGAATCATACATGGATTAATTAATTCATCCATTTCTAAAATATATCCTGAGTGTTTTCTGTACTATGTATCTTGATAAGCAGATTTACTTCTCTCTAAAATTCTCCCAAGACTGTGTGCTGTAGATACAGTAACTTCTCTTTCACAGATAAGAAAGAAGAACCAAAAATCTTAAACCAGTAGCCCAGAGACATGTATCCAGTAAATGAGAAAAAATGAATTGAGAAATTAGTCTTCTAAATTTAGATGAGGGTCCTTTCCCTTCTTTCCAGTTTCTTTTCAAACATATGTTATTAACTTCATTCAGACACTCCTCTATGACGCCTTCAGAAAAGGGCAGAGAAGGATTAGAATGTGCGTGCTCATGGTGTTAGGATGGGAAGAAGAGTAGGAAAAGAAACAACATTTATTGAATACTTTTATTTTCAGGTAGTTTTTATTTTTTTCTTTCCAAATTTTATCTATATAAAACACTAAAGATTATATGCACTGGACAGTACAGTCAGAGAGAGAAAATAATCCATCTAATATCTTACAGTTTATAAAGAGAGAGCTCCAACACCATGATTTCTGTTTTTTAAACTAAGGTTGTTAATCAGCATTTGGCATTTCTCAAACTTTAGTAGGCAGCAGTAACAACTGCAGACCAGTTAAAGCACAGATTTCAGAGCAGTGACATCAGCATAATGGTGGAGCAGATTAGCCCAAAGTCTTTTTTTTTTTTTTTTTTTTTTTTTTAAGATTTATTTTTTTGACAGAGAGAAATCACAAGTAGACAGAGAGAGAGAGAGAGAGAGGGAAGCAGGCTCCCCGCTGAGCAGAGAGCCCGATGCGGGACTCGATCCCAGAACCCTGAGATCATGACCTGAGCCGAAGGCAGCGGCTTAATCCACTGAGCCACCCAGGCGCCAGATTAGCCCAAAGTCTTATACTCACACAGAAACATCAGAAAAAAGAAAAGAACAACAACAACAAAAAGGCAGAAATGTCAGAACCAACTTTGATGGAACCCTGGAAAACTGTTAAAAGTTTGTAAAAACCCAAATGAATGCTGAATCGAGAAAAAGGCAACTTGAAAACATAAGGAAAGTTTTCTGGTGTTTTAATTTGCCTTTGCCTCACTCCATCCCTGAAGCCATGGCAGTCCTAAATCAGTCAGCCCTGCTTTCAGTGTGGGATGCTAGTTTCAGGTACCAGAGTAAGAAGTGCCGACTCAGGTGTAGGTTATTGGGTTTGCCTGTTCTATGCTGTCTGGGACTACCAGAAAGACTGTGCAAGTGCTTGTATCTATTTTGCCTGCATCAGAACTTGAGCCAGAGAACTAATAAGCGTGGCTGGAAAACTGCAAGGTGAACTAACAAAATTGCAGATGCCTGGGACAAGAGATTATGTTCAAGACACACAACTGACCATCAAAAGCAATGGGTAAAAGCTGGGTGAAATTACATCAGAAATTAGGACATTCAAAAGCACTTGTGTATACAGGGTGTTTAGAAAGCCATGTCCAGTAAACAACAGAACACCAAAACAAACAAAGCGAAGCAAACAAACAAAAAGCCACCAAAATATATAATGCAAAAAATGACAGAATTGTAAGTAGAAATAACTTACAATAATAGAGATTTCAATATACCACTTTTCATAATAGAATGTTTATATAAAAGATCAATAAGGAAAAGGAGAATTTGACCAGTATTATAAATACACGGGATGCAGCAATGTCCAGAATACTCCTCACAACAAGAGAACTCCTTCTCATATGCATGTGAAACATTTTCCAAGATAAATCACATGTCAGACCACACACAGGCACAATGAATTTAAAAAGAATGAAATCATACAGAGTGTCTTCTCCAACAAAAATGGAATGGAGCTGGAAATCAAGAACAGAAGGAAAACTAGAAAATTCACAAATATAGAGAAATTAGGGTTAGGTTAATCCTAACCCTAACCCTAACCCTAACTACACTCTCTTAAACAATCAGTAGATCAAAGAAGAAATCACAAAGGAAGCTAGAAGATGGAGACAAATTAAAATGGAAATACAACATTCCAAAACTAATGGGATGTGGTAAAGACAGTGCTGAAGAGATATGGGTAGCTATAAATGCCTACATTAAAAAGGATTTCAAATCAATAACTAACTTTACATCTTAAGGGAATAGAAAAGATGAACAAACTAAACCAAACAGTAGCAGAAGAAAAGAAATAATAGAGATTAAAGAATATTTTTTTTAAATAGGGAATAGAAAAAAACAGTACCAAAGATTAATAAAACCAAAGTTTTTTTTTTTTTTATTAATCAGCACAGAGAAAGAAAGAAAGAAAGGAAAAATTAATTCACAAGTATTAAATAATCAGAAGCACAAAACAGGTTTCTGTAGGAATTAGTATGATAAAATGTATTCTTTCACACGTATATCCTTTGTGAATGTCTTAGAAAAGATCACCTTGAGCATCAGTAGAGGAGGTGGACTATCTTAAATTGCAGAACCTTGGAAATCTGAGATCAAACAAACATTTCATTGTTTATCATTGATCCATAAAGTTATTTGGAGAAAGTAAAACAATATTGTAGCATAGTTGGGTAGGGCATAATATTTTCTCTGTTGAGTTCTCAGTGCCTTAATTGTGAACTTCTGAAGACATGTGTTACAGTCTTTAGCAGAGGATGTGTATTCTTTATGAAACTAGTAAAACTGAAGGGAAAATTGTTTAAATCTTTATCTTTACAGAACTTTTCCTCAATCACATGTGCAATATAAATACATGTCTTAACCCATCTAAGCTCCTAAAGTAAACCTGTCTTTCTGTTTATCTACAATATTATTTATCTCTTTAAAATGTTTCTGTTAAAATCTTCATGATACTTACTGAAACTGCAATTATTTATTTCTGTATCAACTATGTATCTTATATACATCATCTCATTAAATGTAAATTGCATGAGGTTTTGGGCCCCTTCTACATCACTAGCTCCTATAACAGTGTTTATAAAATAGCAAGAGCTTAAGAAATATTTTTTAAATGAGTGCTAAAGGAAAATCTTATTATCCTCATCATCTTAAATGCAGAGACTTTTTAAAAATTATTTTTATTATGTTATGTTAGTCATTCTACAGTACATCATTAGTTTTTGATGTAACGTTCCATGATTCACTGTTTGTGTATAACACCCAATGCTCCACGCAGTACATGCCCTCCCTAATACCTATCACTGGGTTCACCCCTCTCCCCTATAAAATCCTCAGTTTGATTCCCAGAGTCCATAGTTTCTCATGGTTCATCTCCCCCCTCTGACTCCCCCTGCCCTTCCTTTTCCCCTTCTTTCTCCTAATGTCCTCCATGCTATTCCTTATGTTCCACAAGTAAGTGAAACCATATGATAATTGCCTTTATCTGTTTGATTTATTTCATTTGGCATAATTTTCTCCTGTTCCATCCATGTGGATGCAAATGTTGGGTATTCATCCTTTCTGTTGGTAGAGACTTTTCTTACCACAAACCTATTCATTCATCCATACTTACTGACTCTTCTCTTTGTCCTCTTTTTGTTCCGCCTGTTCCAGGCTTTTTAGAAACTTTCCATCCAGTTTTTGCCACTAATCTTTTACCTATTTTAGACATGCCAGACATTCCCAGTGAATACACTTTAAGCACTTATGTGACCATACCATTGCTATACTCAAAATTATACCAATAAATAACATATTCAGTGCCTCCACACTTCAATTCCATCCTCATTTCTGAACACACCAATTTCCTATGAACTCTGGCTCACATGCACCAAAGTTTTCACTGTTTCTTAAAGATTATTTATTTGTTTGTTTGTTTGACAGAGATCACAAATAGGCAGAGAGGCAGGCAGAAGGGGAGGGGGAAGCAGGCTCCTTGCTGAGCAGAGAGCCGAATGCAGGGCTCAATCCCAGGACCCTGGGATCATGACTTGAGCCAAAGGCAGAGGCTCAACCCACTGAGCCACCCAGGTGCCCCTTCAATGTTTGTTTGTTTGTTTCTTTCTTTTTTTAAAAGATCATTTATTTATTTGACACAGAGAGAGAGAGAGAGAGAGAGAGATCACAAGTAGGCAGAGAGATGGGGGGAAGCAGGCTCCCTGCTGAGCAGAGAGCCCGATGTGGGACTCCATCCCAGGACCCTGAGATCATGACCTGAGCTGAAGGCAGAGGCTTAACCCACTGAGCCACCCAGGTGCCCTTCAATGTTTCTTAACTTAAGCAAGAATGACAGCTCATGTCCAGGAAGTGCTCCTTGCACACCAGGAACTATATTGAGCACTAAAATTCATTATCTCATATAATCTTAATAACACTCCTGTAATTTAGATGCCGCTGTTATATTCTTTGTTTTTTGCAAGGGACAGGAACTTTGTCACAGGGTGTAGAGGGTCAGAACTAGGATTCTAATTGCTATGCTCTAATGGTAGACCCTGCTCTCCCTGCCACTGTTTCTCATGCTGCCCCTGTTTCCTGCTCTGAGGGGTTTGTATGCTTGCTCCCCAGTTATATACGTTGGATCTCTCAGCTTCAAGGCCCAATTCAAATGCCACATCCAACTTGATGCTTTGACTTGTAATTACATTCTTGTTTTTCTACATTTTCATATCATTTTTATACTTACGTAGCAACCTTTGCATTTTTTGGTGTGCTATCGTCAGACATATGGAAGCCTGCTTTTACACTGTGAAATATATTTTTATCCTCACTCAATGTCTCGCCTCCAAATGCATTCATTAAAAATTTCTGAAATGTTTTTCTTAAGAATCTGAACAAGAAATGCAAACAACAACAACACAATTCCCCCAAATTTCCATGATACTTTTCTTGGTTGCATTTTTTAAAACAAAACAAAACAAAAAAATCAAAGATGCATATAATGAAATGTCAGAATTTAAGGAGAATAGCAAGAGGGAATTGTTCAACTGTACTTCTGATAGACTTAGCTGAATCCCAGGAAGGTAAAAAGGCAGTTTGCAAGTTAAATTGCTAATAAACCCAAACCCAGGGCGCCTGGGTGGCTTAGTGGGTTAAGCCGCTGCCTTCGGCTCAGGTCATGATCTCAGGGTCCTGGGATCGAGTCCCACATCGGGCTCTCTGCTCAGCGGGGAGCCTGCTTCCTCCTCTCACTCTCTGCCTGCCTCTCTGCCTACCTGTGATCTCTCTCTGTCAAATAAATAAATAAAATCTTTAAAAAAAAAAAAAAACCCAAACCCAATTTTGTAATCACTTTTCCTGAGCTGATAAGCTGTGGGTTCATGAGGGAACACTGTTTCCTAGAAGGCACCAGAGAACACCTGAGCTCCTGTCACTTCTTTCTCCAATTGATCTCATCTTGCTTAAATAAGCTAGAATCAGTGAAAGAGGTTTATCCAAAAAGGAATGAAGGGAGAGAGGTATGGAGGGAGGGAGGAAGGAAGGAACGAACAAACGAACGAAAAGGAGGGATAGATATTTAGAATATAAGAATCAACATCGGAAAAAAGAGGGAAGAATTAACTTATATTTTAAAAACATTTCTTCTTTTTTTTTTTTTAAAGACTTTATTTATTTATTTGACAGAGAAAGAGATCACAAGGAGGCAGAGAGGCAGGCAGAGAGAGAGGGAGAAACAGGCTCCCTGCTGAGCAGAGAGTCCGATGCGGGACTCGATCCCAGGACTCTGAGATCATGACCTGAGCCAAAGGCGGATGCTTTAACCCACTGAGCCACCCAGGTACCCCAAACATTTATTCTTTCTTAACATATTTCTTTTTTGGATGTGTTAAATTCCAGTAAATCACACAGCATGTTATAAACTTACAGTGGTTATCAAAATACATAAAACCTGGTTTCTCTATATGTGAACAAGTCTAAACAATTATTTTCTGAAATGTATTGTGTGGAACACTGATCCCAAGTATAGTCATTGAAAAAGATATTTCCAAGAAAAATCCATAGGCATTGTATAATGTACAAATATTCTTGTGAAGGACATTAAATATTTTAATAATCCGAGCAATAAAGCACTTGTTTAATTCTGGCTGACCATGAATTTCTCAAATTGATTTGAGTAAGTTACCCATCCCCTCACAACTTTTTGCATTTGAAAAGCACCTACTGTAAAAGACTCTTTTAGCACCCCGAGTTATTGCTGCATGACCCATGGAGAAGAAGACTCTTCTCTTAAAATACTTAGTCACAGAGTATTTTTTTTTAATCATGATTAATTGACTTTATTGATTATTAAAAATACTAACATTATAAAAGTGTAGATCTTTGTAAAACAATGTCATAATGTAAGAAATAAGTTGCATAGTCCTTTTGAGAATATTAAACCAAGTGTTCAGGTGCCATCTATTTTTTTTTTTTTTTTTTTTTTTTTTTTTGCTTTTCTTTCTTTCTTTCTTTCTTTCTTTATTTATTTATTTTAATTTTTTATTTTTTATAAACATATATTTTTATCCCCAGGGGTACAGGTCTGTGAATCACCAGGTTTACCTGCCTCCTTAGCGCAGTAGGCAGCGCATCAGTCTCACAGAGTATTTTTAAGTGAGTTTTATTAACATTTAAAAACAGTCTGTGAGTATTAAAAATGTTAGAAGACACTTCAAATAAAATTATTCTAAAATCCATACCTTGAATTTGTCCTTCCAAGTTAGGGTTGTACCCCTGGACAATAAACTAAACACCGAATCTCTCATTTTAATGTTCAGATAAATTATTTGGCCTTATATTACTTGTTTAAAAAATGCCATGCTAGAGAAAAAAGACAATCTAATGATTTTTAAGTATCATTTACCACACTGGTGCCCAGATAATATTTCATTGTCATAGTCCATATAATTGAGTTAAAGATTGTGTGCTAACTAGCTAATTCTTACCTGTGTGATCAGTGAGTACAAGGGTTGGACCATTGCCCAAGAATTATTTGTACTATTTCTACAGAGGGAGAGAGAGGTATAAAAAGAGGGCAGGGGTCTCTTTTGGTATATCTTGGGGTCACTGTCTTGTGAGTTTTGACATTAGGATATAAGAACATAATCAGTTACATGCTGATGTTACCTAGAAATCCATCCCCATTCTGAGGAAAATGTCTATATTAGTATAATGTCATTCTTTTCTTAATCGTAGATAGTTTGTAATGCAGTAAAGATGTGGCTGTCTTTCTAGTCGCTAAAACTAGTAATACTCACATATAATTTAATTCAATTCTATTTTCTATGTGTTTGTTAGTATTCTTTATTTTATCTCTACTTGTTTTGATTTGACTTTTCAAATTTGTATGTATATTTATTGCCATCTTAGAAAGAACATCTGGTATTTATTAAGTCTAGATTTTTTTCTCATTTCCAGTTCATTCGTATTGATCTTTTCTTTATTATAACTCTTTGTGAAGGTCTGTTTCTTAAAATGAATGCATGGCTCTTTTATTTTATTCACATAATACTACATAAATTTAGTGTCATATGTTTGCTAATAAATGTGTCTAGAATAGACACTGTAGATTTTCATTACATGATTATCATCTTATTAGTTAATAAAGAATTGGCAACTTGAATGTATATTTCTTATTTAACCCAAGAATTATGTAAGCTATTACTTCTCAAATTAAAAAGTAATTTTGTCTTGCTTATTAAAACTTGCACACATCTTATCAATATCAATAAGCTTTTTAGAATTCTTCTGTTGACACATTGTCATTCTCCTTTTTATTTTTTACATATATATGTACAAATATACATTACATGTCAATGATTAGTATAACATATGCCTGATGACTATAAAATATAAAATTATATGGGTATTAACCTTAATTCAAACCTAAAGTTTTTCTATTTTATTGGTGATTTTAGCCCATTTACAGTTTTAGGATATGAAAACATTTTTTAAAATTTAAATCATATTCATGTTTTATATTTTTGTTCATCACAATTCATTATTATCCCTTTGTGCTTACTCACTTTTTAAGATTTCCCTAGAAATATGGTATTTATACATTAGGCATTTTCAGTATACTTTTTTACTTAGAAATTTTTGACAAGTTACTTTGAAAAATATGTTCTTATTATTTTGTAAAAACACAAAGTACATATCGGTTTGCTCACAGTATAGAATAAAAATATAGTGTATGCTTATTTTTCTCTACATCTTAATCACAGGTCTGTTTTCTGTAGTCTAAAATTTAAGAATAAAATTTTAAAAATAGAGTCAAACTTTGTAAATAGGCACTATAACATGGGCAGGGACTTCAACATTCCACTTCCAATGGCACTGGACTTAAACTATACTTTAGACCAAATGTTTCCAATAGACATAAACAGAGCATGCCTTTGAACAGCAACCGAATAGACATTCTTTTCAGGTACACAAGGAGTATTCTTTAGAACATATTATATATTAAGTAATAAACAAGACTCACCAAATTTTAGATGAGTGAAATCATACCAAGTATCTATTCTGACCATAATGGCATGAAACTAGGAATCAATAATAGGAGGAAGACTGAAAACTTCAAAAATATACGGAATTTAAACAACACACTCCTGAACAACCAATGTGTCTTTTCAAAATTAAATATTTATATATAAGATTTATAATGTTAATAATCATATGTATTTGTATACATACCTGCGTGTGTTTCTGTATGCATGTATGTGTTTCTACTAACACACATAATGTGTTACTATTGCTTGTGGATTATTGACTTGTCTTAATTTTTAAATCATAAATATGACTGTTAATGTAGTCTAAATTAGTTAATCATGATCAAATATTAATATAATGTTTTATATGTTTACATTTCTGTAGTAGTTGAATTATAATTATGCCATAAACTTATAATCTTAATAGATTATTTTAGTTTTTAAAATAGTTACATTTTTAGAAAAATATATGCATTTTTCAATATTACAGAGCGTTTTGCATGTCCAGAGGTCTAGTTAATTATTTTACTTACTATAGAGTATAATTCCTATGTGGAATGGATATAGAATATTTAATTTAGTCAAGCCCTGCAAGTAGGTATAAAGGGTGCTAATGTACAATTTAAAAGATAATATGAAATAGATATTCTTGCTTAGTCTTCCTGCATATGTGCAAGTATTCTTGAGGATAGAATAGAACTAATGGATTGCAGGGTGTGCACATTTTTAATTTTCATAAAGTTACTAAATGGACCTTTGATTAGCTTTGCCCTTTTATATACCCATCAGCAAGTGTAAGAATACTCATATTGTCACATTCTAGCTAACTCAATAACATAATTTTTTTAAAAAACTTTTTTAATCTAATAAAATATAAATTTAGAAAAAGGCAAGTTTGTAAATTGTTACTAATTAGGAGGAATTTTAAAACTCCTTGTAACATTTATCAAGCTCCCAGCTCACTAGCCATTTCTAATACAGGTAAACACTATCATAATTCTAAAAGCATAAATTAGTATTCCCTATATTTTTTACTTTATATAAATATATACATATTAACTCCTCTGCTTGCTTCTTTTGGTCAATCTTATGTTTTTGAAATAATTCCCACTGTCTGTGAGTTTGGAGTTTATTCATTCTCACTGTTATGTAGTGTACCCACTGTGTTACTATGCCTCAATGTATTTACCTGTTGCACTGCTGGTTGGCATTTCCAGGTTACGGTTGTTTTGAACAGTGCAGCAATGACCATTCTAGACTATGTGTGTGTGTGCGTGTGTGTGTGTGTATCAAATATATATATGAAATATGTATATATACATATTTCTTTTGAAAATATATCTGGTAATTAAATTGATGTATCATAGGTATAGGTATATTTAATTGCAGTAGACATTGTCAAACACTTTTTCCAAAGTGGTTTTACAAATTTACCATCCATACAGTAGGTGGAATAAATGTAGACTAGAGAAAGCAGACGAACAGATTAGCAACCTGGAAAACAGAATAATAGAAAGAAATCAAGCTGAACAGAAGAAAGAAAAAAGCATACTAATGATAAATGAAAATAGACTAAGGGAGCTCAACAACATCAAACATAATAACATTCCCATTATAGTGATCCCAGAAGGTGAAGAGAGAGAAAAGGGAGCAGAGTATTTACTTGAAGAAATGATAGATAAAACTTAGTAAATCTGGGGAAGGAAACAGAAATCCATACCCAGGAGACACAGAAAGCCTCCAATAAAACCGACTCACGGAGGTCCACACCAAGACACATAGTAATTAAAATTACAAAAGGTAGTGATGAAGAGAGAATATATAAAGCCACAAAAGAAAAGAAAACAGTATAAGAGAAACCCCGTTAAGACTAACAGCTGATTTTTTGCAGCAGAAACTTGGCTGGAGTGGCAAGAAATATTCAAAAACAAACAAATAATTAACTTGTAACCAACAATACTTTACCCAGCAAAACTGTTATTCAGAATAGAAGGGGAGAGAAAATTTCCCAAACAAAACTTAAAAGAATTCATCACCACTAACCTAGCCCTACAAGAAATGTTAAGGGGACTCTGAGTAGAAAGACTCTAAGTAGGAATAAGAAAAGTAAGAGGCACAGAAGAGGCACAAAAGCCATAATATCAAGTATATCTATAAAAAGGAGACAAGGGATTTACAAAATCAAGGGATGTAAAGTACTACACCACATACCTAAGAGGTGGGGAGGAGATGAATAAAACTTTAGTACTTTTAGAATAGGTTCAAATTTAAGTGAACATCAACTTAATATAAACTGCTGTATGCAGAAGGTGTTATATATAAGCCTAATGGTAACCACAAATCAAAAACAGTAATAGATATGTAAAAAATAAGAGAAAGGAATCTAAGTGTATTACTAAAGAAAGTCAGCAAACCATAAGAGAAGAGAGCAAGAGAAGAAAGGAACAGAGAACTTCAAAACCAAGATGGCAATAAATACCTGCCTATCAATAATTACTTTGAATGTAAAATCAAAAAGACATAGGGAGATGGAATGAATAAAAAAGACATAATAAAAATAAAAAGACATAGGGGGATGGAATGAATAAAAAAGCAAGACCCATCTGTATTCTGCCTACAAGTGAATCATTTTAGACCTAAAGGCACATGCAGATTGAAAATAAAGGACTGGAAAAGCATCTATCATGTAAATGGAAGTGAAAAGAAAGCCAGAAGAGCAATGCTTCCATCATAGAAAACAGACTTTAAAGCAAAGATGGTAATAATAGACAAAGAAGGACAGTATAGAATCATAAAGGGAACAATCCAACAAGAAGATAGAACAGTTGTAAATGTTGTAAATATTTATGCACCCAACATCTGGAGCATCCAGATACATAAAGCAGCTAATAAGAAACATAAAGGAAGTAATTGATAGTAATATATTGATAGTGGGGGACTCTTAACACCTCACTTTAAAAAATCACCATTCAGGGAAGGAGTCAAGATGGCGGAGAAGTAGCAAGCTGAGACTGCTTCAGCTAGCCGGAGATCAGCTAGATAGCTTATC
>NC_081563.1:69628940-69680497 GCF_022355385.1 Mustela nigripes | reverse complement strand
GGAGAAGGGGGTGGGATTATGGACATTGGGGAGGGTATGTGCTTTGGTGAGTGCTGTGAAGTGTGTAAACCTGGTGATTCACAGACCTGTACCCCTGGGGATAAAAATATATGTTTATAAAAAATAAAAAATTAAAAAAAAAATCACCATTCAACAGATTTCTTTACCTCATTGCCAACATTTTCTGTCTTTTCATTTGAACATTATTGTAGGTGTGTAGTGACATCAAATAGGTTTTACATACTTTTCCCTGATGACTACTAAAATTCATCTTTACTTATGTTTAGTAACCACTAGGAAAACTTTTTCCCATTTTTCTACCAAATTGTCTGCTTTGTTCTTGTAGGTGGTTTGAAGTTTTGGGCAAGTGTCTTCAATTGGATGCAAATAGAGCAAATAACTTCTCCTACTCCCATGATTTTATTGTATTTGTTTAAAGGATAGCTTTCTTTCTCAACGGCTGTAGTATAATTTGTATTTTATTTATTTATTTGTTTGTTTATTTTTATTATTGTTTTAAATTTTTTATTAACATATAATGCACTATTTGCTTCAGGGGTACAGGTCTGTGAATCATCAGTCTAACACAATTCACAGTACTCACCATAGCATATACCCTCCCTAACATCCATACTGTGGGTTCTCTTCAGATTGCATAACTCTTTTATCTTTTACTAATTTGTATTTTAATTTGCATTTTCTCAGTTACTTCATAGGAGAAATATTTTTATGTTTATTGGCCATGTTATATTTTCTCCAGTGAAATGTTCTGTAATGTCAGAGTGATTATCTTGAGTCATTGTCTTTTTCTCATTTATTTTCAGTAATTTAAAAATTGTTCCTGGGTATTAGGGTTTTTTTCCCTCCATTCACAAGCATTTTCCACGTATCTATGGGTTTGACTTTTTTTACATTCTACATATAAGTGAGATCATATAGTACTTGGCTTCCTCTGTCTGATTTATTTCATCTGGCATAATACCTTCAAAGTTATCTATATTGTCACAAATGGCTGGATGCCCTTTTTTATGTCTGAATGATATGTCGATATGTATATGTGTGCATATATATATAAATTATCATACATATAGTTTATTTATATAATACATATAATATATATAGTGTACATATACACACATATAACATATACATATATATGCTTAATGTATATATATCATCACATTTTCTTTATTCATTCATCCATTGATGGACACTTAAAATATTTCCATGTCTTGTCTATTATGATTAATTCTGTAATGAATATGGTGATGTAGAGAACCCATTAAGATAACAATTTTATTTCCTTTTTTATACAAAGAGGAGGATTACTGGATAATATAGTAATTCTATTTTTAATTTTTTGGTAATATTCATAATAATTCCCATAGTAACATTAAAAATTTACATTCCCACCAAGAATGCACAAAGATTACCTTTTCTCCACATCTTTACCAACATTTCTTACCCATTATTTTTTTATAATAACCATTTTCACAGCTGTGAGGTATTATCTCATTTTAGTTTTGATTTGTTGTTTCTGAAAGATTAGTGATGCTAAGTATCTTTTCATTTACTTGTGGGTCATTTGTATGATGTCTTTGGAAAAATACCTATCCAGGCCTTCTGCTCATTTTTCAGTTCAGTTGTTTTTTGATACTGAGTTGTATGAGTTATTTTATATTTTGGGTATTTTCCCCTTATCTGGTGTATGATTTACAAATATTTTCTCCCATTCTATAGGTTACCTTTTCATTTCATTGTTGACCTTTGTTGTTTTCTTCTTTCTGCTAACACCGGAATTGTTTTTTTCTTCTTTCTCTAGATCCTTGAAGTATAAAGTTAGGTTGTTTATTAGAGATTTTTAAAATTTTTCTCAACAAAGACATTTATCCCTATCAACTTTCCTCATCCAACTGCTTTTTCTGTACATTTGGTAGGTTGTGTTTCCATTTTCATTTGTTTTATAATGTTTTTTTATTTCCCTTTTGAGTTTTTCTTTGACACATTGGTTGTTCAGGAGTGTGTTGTTTAAATTCCGTATATTTTTGAAGTTTTCAGTCTTCCTCCTATTATTGATTTCTAGTTTCATGCCATTATGGTCAGAATAGATACTTGGTATGATTTCACTCATCTAAAATTTGGTGAGTCTTGTTTATTACTTAATATATAATATGTTCTAAAGAATACTCCTTGTGTACCTGAAAAGAATGTCTATTCGGTTGCTGTTCAAAGGCATGCTCTGTTTATGTCTATTGGAAACATTTGGTCTAAAGTATAGTTTAAGTCCAATGCCATTGGAAGTGGAATGTTGAAGTCCCTGCCCATGTTATAGTGCCTATTTCTTCCTTCAGATAGATTAATATTTGCTTATATATTTAGGTGTTCCAGTGTTGGGTGTATATATGTTTAGAATTGTATTTTACATACAGCCCACCCAAATATTTCATTATTTGTTTCAGTTATGGTATTTTAAAGGGCAATGAATTTTGTAATGTAATAATGTCTTTTTAAAATATAGAGCTTAAGAAACCTCTTGACCTATACTTTAACCTCTTTGATATTATTTGAGTGCACCTTCTCCTCTCAAACATAAATGTCACTGTCTTTCTTCAAGTTTTAATAATGTCCTTCCTGAATTATTGACAGTGACCATAATATCAAATTTTCAGCCTTTTTGTCTGTTTGTTTAGATACAATTAGAATCCACTTATACAGTTCCTTTGTTTAGATATTTATTTCCCCTCTCACTGGATTTGGGATAAAATAGAATTCCTTAGCAGAGCAGTAGGATTTCAGGATCTAACTTACTGGTCTCTCCACTTTTTGTGTGTTAGCCTTCTCCTGGTCTATGCATCCACATAACAGACTACCTTCAATATCTCAAAGATACCATGCATTTTCATGTTATGTATGACTTTAACTTGAAAAAGTTCTGGAGTTCTCCCCCCTCAACACAAACATGCACACACTCTTTTTTCTTTATTTAGATAATTGTGTGTTTTTTTATTTTTGTTCTCCCAAAACTTGTTTAGCTATATAATTTAAAATCCAAACCTGGAAAGTTTGACGTTAACAATTAAGTAAGACAAAAAGCATAAACCAGAACTTTCTGGAGAAAACCAAATATATGGTGACATTATTTCTATAAACACTTACCCCTTCTTTATATTTAACCCTCATATAGTATCTTTTCCTTTGTCTTGTTTTGTGTAATCTGTTGTTCATATCTTCTAACAAACTTTAGTCTTAACCAGAGTAAAATCTTATATGTGCAAAGCTTAACCCAGATATTAACACACAATTAGTATTTGTCACATTTTTAGTATTAGATGTCCCTAGAAGATTTCTGGCACATGCTACATTTACATGAATTTCAAGCTTACTTTCTTATTCTTGGGTTGATGCTACTTCTGTTCTTGTTACCTGTCTGTATCTTAGTTTATTGATTTTAAACTCTTTCACTGATGAATTTACAATACAGAAAGCCTACCAGGTTCTGTAGAGCTATTTTCGGGAAATATACTATCTTCCGTTTGAAGTAAAAATATCTAAAATGGAAAATATTTTCCAGAAGCATAGGGTAGAACCATTTTTAATTTATTTTAAATGCCCTTGCTGGTGTGAAATGTAAAATCCTTGGCTATGACCAGGACATTTCACTATATTTGAACATACTTTCAGTTTTCAAATTCTTCAGTGATAAAAATGAAGAATAAGCAAAGATTGAAAGCAAGGCCTCTTTTAATGAAAGAGTTTTGAACTTCAGTATGTATTCTATCTGTGTGCCTAGGGAAAATTAGGAAGTGTACTTACCACTAAAAAGAGAAAATGTATATTCCCTGCCATTCAAGAATATGCCTACACTAGACAATTAAGAAATGATTGATAATGCCTGCCTTGTTCTCAATCTGTAAATTGAATTTTCGGTGTAAAAAGAACCTCACTGAACCAAATGTCCTATTTTAACCTCTTCTCTAACAAGATTTAGTCGGAATGCTGTAATAAGTTCAACTCCTCATGGCAACTTTGGAGATTTCTGAGCACATTTGTTCTTATTTTATGTAGTTGCATTGTTTTGAATTTGGTATCACTTGCTAACTGTGCAAAAAAGACATACAGACTTAGATCTCAGTTATGATTAACCTGGAAAATAACCTAGCCATTTTAAACACTATGTTATCAGTTACTTGAATTTTCGTGTAGTCAGCATTTATATGTGAAGTGGGAATGGTCGATTTTATACATATGAACTAAGACTTTACAGGCAGATAACATAGGCTGGAAGAACCATTGTAGGTAGAGTAAGATTTCCCTAATTTGAAAAGAAATAATATATCAAGTCAAATAACATGGATTTATTCATTGAAAAGGAAGATAATTTATGTTTAAGATCTAAGAAATAGTTTCTCTAATGTTCTGAAACTAAATAGTACAAATCCTTATTTCAAGATTGTTGTATTTATAATGGCAGTAACCATTCAAATAAAGTATTAATTTTAAGCCATTAAATCTCAAAGCCTATAAAAAGAAAGATAATTAGAACAACAGATTTCTGGTTTTCTTCTCATATTTCCTTTCATGATAATCGTTATTCTTTCAATGTGGGCAATTCCAGGTTGTATGGAATGGAGAGGTGAAAGAACTAACAGGCAAGAAACCTACCTGTTCTGTGACTTCCAATTTCCAGCTGAAATATTTGAAATTTAGCTTCCTTTTCTGTAATATGGGCTGTGGGGCTCTGACATTTGTTCTAGCTCAGGCATTCTGGGATTACAGGGCATTCTTGTTGCAGTTTGCTTGGGCTGCATCCCACTAATTCCAAAGTTCCTGCACCAAAATACATTATTTTTGCCTGATGCCTTCTTCTCATAGATTAATGTCTTTCTAGAATATAGGCTTAAAGATTCTTAGATATCCCTCCCAATCCCATCTTCCTGGGGATAAAAATATGTTATATGTTTATTAAAATAAATAAATAAATTAATTAAATAAAAAGAAAAAGAAAACAAAAAAAAGATTCTTAGATATCGTTTTTATTTTTTTAAAAGAATTTGTTCATTTATTTGAGAGAGAAAGAGAGATCACAGTAGGCCGAAAGTCAGGCAGAGAGGGGAGGAAGCAGGCTCCCTGCTGAGCAGAGAGCCCGATGTGGGGCTTGATCCCAGGACCCTGAGATCATGACCTGAGCCAAAGGCAGAGGCTTAACCCACTGAGCCACCCAGGCGCCCCTCGTTTTTGTTTTTTTTTTTAATGGAGCTGATATAAGAAGTCCAGGAATGCATAGAAGTTACTCTGAGAGAAATAGGTTTAGTATATACAATTTCCTGAAACATACTGATAACTTAGCCTTAATACTACTTTGAGCACAAGCAGTTGAATTGCTTACATGGAGTAGTTCATTACAGCAGCGAAATGGCAATAAACCAAACACAAGGATTTTTTTTTTGTTGATCATCCAGATAAGATTTTATGCAATATTATTATTAATAAATACTTAATAGCACACGAGTTGTATTATGCAACCTAACAACTGTAACCTTAGTGTATGGGAGTTAGCAGTGGTTATAGGTATAGAGCCCTTTCATCCCAAAATGTTAGAACAATGTTCTTCACTCAAGAATTATCTCCTCAATTTCCATATCATCTTTGCAGGTTGGGAGAGAAAATTTTAATAAAATTGTGTAGAAAATTATCCATGTATACTCCTGCATGGGAAAATAAAACCAGAGAATTAAATGGTTTCCCAAAAATCTTATAGAAACTAAATAGGAATAAATGATATATATTGAGAGTGTTTTGTTTGTCAGACCCTCGTTTAAGCCATTCACACACAATATTTCGCTGGCTACTGAAAACAGCCCTCATGTTAGATACTGTTATGTACATTATAAAAATGAGAAAATTGAGTCTCAGACCATTTGTATAATTTGTGAAACTTAGGTTGCACTGCAGGTAAGACTTCATCTTAGTGTTGTTTTAGTTTACCAAATGTTCTGCTGTCCTAATGATAAGAAGTATTATTGTTTATCACTTTATATAACATTCTGCTACAATATGATGTTTAATTTCTTAACTTCATCACAATGTTTTCCTTGCTCTTCCATCTGTATCACTTCTCCTAATTTCCACATATCTTCCACTAACATTGAAGGCCTCTATACTTATATCTTATCAGGTTTCTGACTTGTAAGAGTAGCAATTATTCTTACAAGACATAACACCTTCAATTTCTGTATAGCAGAAGGATTCCAGAATCTAAGTATAATAATCAGAGAAGCCAAACAAAGCAATGACTAGGACTAAGAAATTAATATTAGCTAATCAGTGTCCTTGGGTGGCTCGGTCAATTAGGTGTCTGCCTTTGGCAGGTGAAAAGTCAGCTTCTTCCTCAGCCTCTCACCCTTCTCTCTTGTTCTTTCACTCTCTCTATCTCTTTCAAATAAACAAAAACTTAAAAAAAATTAGGTACAATAGGTACCTAAATGTGAATAAAGGAGATAATGATATTCTTTCCTCATGATCTTTCTCCAAATTCACCTCCTCCCTCAAATATTTTTTCATATTGCTATATATTAATGTACATAACCTTATAAATCAAGATAAAAGGAATCCAAGGAGATATTGATGTGCAGTTCTCTTTGACTATTTGTCAAATGGCCATCTATACTCTTAATAAGTCAACAAATATTTGTGTAGGTCTGATGTCCACAGCACAAGTCATACTATAGCTATCACTGGACTACCATTAAGCAGGAGTTTGATTAGAGAATAAATTATTCATGCTAAATATCACTTTAATTCTTAGGTGGAGTGATAGATGAATGTACACAAGTTATTAATAGAATGTAGAATTATATATATATATATATATATATGTATGGTACATATATACTTTTGCATGTATTAGATACTATATTTAGAAAAATAGATTTATAAAAATGAATAATTCATTAAAGCCTGAGGCCAGACTATCATTTTATAAGTCACAGTGGAGAAACCAAAATTGTCAAGTATCTGGAGATTTTTTAGATTGAAAACCGAAGCATTTCTTTCTAAGATACTCAGAAGAGTCAGAATGATTTGAATAAAGGGATTTTTTCTTCTATCTTCCACTCCTGAACTGATGATCTCTTCTTCATCAGCTATCTGTGACTAGAATGGGAAGGAACACTGGAAATGCCCAGTGCTTGTCTATGGAAAGAGATTTTCCTCTACCTACGACAGTAAGCTCTACATTCTCACCCTGTTGTCCTGGTCACAATTCATTAAACTCAAATCTGCAACTGACAAAAAGATATTTATAGACCAGATATAAGGAAGTTCAGCAGGCTGTGAAGTGTTTTGTGTAATGACTGTGCTCAGAAAGAACATTTTATTTTAAATAGTGACTCAAGTAGATGGTCACTCATAGAGAAATTAAAACAAAGCAGTTTAAAGGTAGTGGAAACAGAGAGAGGGTACCTACAGAAATGGCAGAGATCATATCAGAAAAATAAAGAGTAAATAGCAAAGGCTATATAGAGACAGGTACAAACAAAAGAAGATAGGCCATGAGTAGTCCATCATTGGAAGAGAGAAGTGGAAGTCCACTTTGGAATGAACACTAAGAATATTGATTTGAGAGCTGCTGGTACATCTTGATGAGTGATGAGCTCCTCTATGGTCAAGAACCCTTTACATGAAACTTGTGAGGAAATCTTTCTGAATCAATTTTCAATAAATTCCCATCACTCAAGGTAACTTCAGTGTGCTTCTGATTCTCATAACCTTAAAGGTATGAACTAATAACCATAATTCATAGGACAAATGACTTTCATATTTAGAAGAAACTGCAGAAGCATATTCTGTTGCTAGTTCCATATTGAAAACAAATTCCCTCTGAAGCTTCTAGTAAGGGTGTTCATTCAGTTTCTTTACCCATCCTACAAAGGACAATGCATTTTCTCATTGTGGAAGTTGCAGCCAAGTTCAAAAGTAAAAAAATTCTTCCCTATATTACATCAATATGTGCCTCATGCACATTTCATTCATTGGTGCAAATTCTCTTAGAGTAATAAGAACAACACCCATTTGTCTTCCAAATGACAGTTTTTCAAAAAAAGTTATTAATGCCTGTATGATTGTGCTCGCTTCGGCAGCACATATACTAATGCCTGTATGATTCCTCTGTTTTTTATAGTAAGTGTTTTTAATTTCATGGTAAAATGCCTTTGAGAACCCTTAACTTGGAATCATGACCATTACTGCATGAACATAGTATTGTTCTCTTGAAATGTGTGATGTAATTGAACACAACACCTCAAATGTCTGAAAATAAAGTAGTACAATAGAATTAGCACTTTCAGACCCTGTTTTACATTAACCTGATTACAATCAAATAAAGATGGTCTTTTGGCAGCTTCAAACTTTGCTTGACTAGCTTTAGATTTTAAAATGACCCTTGATAAGGGGTGCCTAGATGTCTCAGTTCGTTAAACTTCTGGCTTGGGCTCAGGTCATGATACCAGGGTCCTGTAATCTAAGCTGGAGACCCCCATGAGGCTCCGATTGTTGGACTTCCTGCTCGGTAGGGAGTCTGCTTTCCTTCTCCCTCTGCCTCTTCCCCTCCCCCTCCTAGTAGACACCTGTAGGCATTTGTGCACTCTCTCTCTCCTTCTCTGTCTCTCAAATAAATAAATAAAATCTTAAAAAAATAAAGTGACCCTTGATAAATAATTTCATATCATTAGAGTTGGTTTATTTTTCTGCCCGACAAGTTCATTTTGGATGCTAATACCCATTTACTCCTTAATCAGGTGTGGGACATAGCTTTGTTTTGCTATTTTATTTTTATATTTTTACATAAGTCCTCATGTGTCTTATAGCTGTTACTGGGTTATAACTTCTTCCACTATGGCTCCTAATACAGTATTGTGTATCTGGCGTGCTTTTAAAATATATTTACCAAATCAATAACATTGAATACATGACTTGCTTTGTCTAAATTTTAAATACAGTTTGATATTTTAGTTAAGATTCAGGTGAAGTTTTATTTTATCATCTGTTTGTCATTTTACGAAAGGAAAGCCCAATCATGGCACATTTGTATATGAGTTTGCATGTTAATAATAGCACTCAATAATTTGTCAGATTGGTCAAAATGCATATTTGATTGGAAGATGGCCATTTCATGTAATCTCCAACTGATATTGAGCCTTATCATAAATCAATTTCCTGTTTAGACAAAATGACAGTTTTCACACCAAAACTATACCTAAGTGCCAGAAGATATCTTTGTTCAACTTTATCTTTTACCTCATTGTTCCTTCCATCTGATCAGCATTAAGATGTCAATTAATTCCAGAACTAATTATTTCTATTTCCAAGGCTACATGGACACCACATTCACCTGTGTTCATTTAGTATGTGTCTGATCACTAAGAATATGTCATTTGACATTCAAATTATTTCAAATCCATGGTAATGGAGAAAATATAGACTTGACATAGCATATTTTTTTTCTGGTATAAATAAAACTAAATTACTGTTTAAATAGTTTGTAATATTTACAAACATGATTATTACATTCTATTGAAAACATTATTGTTAAATTATTCAGTAATGGCTTCCATAATAACCTGTACTGACACATAAACTATACTCGACTGCATTAAGGTCTTCATCAGCCTAAGCCTAGAATTCCCTGTAATATCAGCTTCATCCCTTAGAAAAATCCTGGGAACTCCTCACAGAAATAGAACATTGCAGTATAGGATGGAAAGTTTGTAAATATAATGTAATTTTATGTAAAAGGACCTAGTTTATAGAAATACATAACACTAAGTATGCTGTTCTATTTAACATAAGACCTGGTCAAAATCCTATTATTTCTTTTTTTTTTTTTAAGATTTTATTTATTTATTTGACAGAGAGAAAACACAAGTAGATGGAGAGGCAGGCAGAGAGAGAGAGAGGTAAGCAGGCTCCCTGCTGAGCAGAGAGCCCGATGCGGGACTCGATTCCAGGACCCCGAGATCATGACCTGAGCCGAAGGCAGCGGCTTAACCCACTGAGCCACCCAGGCGTCCCAAAATCCCATTATTTCTTTAGGTACAATATTTTAAATGAAAAATACAAGCAAATCCTGTATACTTATCAGGTTGTTTGTTGTTGTTATTGCTGCTTTTATAAAATAAGCTACTCTTAAGAAATATTTGTAATAAAAAATTTGTAACACTGAAGCCAGAAACACTATTTCACTGTACTAACAAAAATTTCAAAAGTATGGTCACTATCTTATGCCTTTCAAATTTCACAGAGTGCTTCTAACTGGATATGTAAGTCTGGAAGCTGGGTGTTTTGTTTCCAGACTCTACCTAGAAGAACAATATCCAAATGTTTGCTAACTACCAATCCACTAAATCAATCATATTTTCTTAGTATAGTCTATAGTATATAGAAGGAAACCAACAGTAACTTTCATCACTACAATGTAATGATATGTAAAATGCTTTAAAAAAATGAAGAGATGAAATTATACAGAAATGGAAATATGTTTACAATATATGATGAACTGAGAAAAATGTTGGAAAATACCATTAGTGAAACAAAATTTAATTTGGAAAAAAATGTATGTGTATATGTTGTATAAGTGTCAGCCATTCTAACACTAGAATGTTAACAGTGATATCTCTGGTAAATGAGGAGTGATACAGATATCTTTAGTTATTAGCTCATATATTACAAATATACAGAAGCCAATACAATATGTCAATAAATACATACATTTTGTAAAGCCATCTTGAACAATTTGGTACACTATCCACTGTGATGCTACAGAATAAGAATGAGTTTGATTCTCCTCTTCTTCTTAGTGAGAAAAAAAATAAATCATACTTTTTTAATTAAGAATGATTTCAAATGAAAACAGGAATGAAAAACTAAAAAAAATTAGATCATTTGACATCACGAAGACTGTTTTTAAACTCCTTCCCTGAGATATGTTAGGCTTCTGAAAGATTTAGAATCACCAATTTGATAGTGGTGATATTTGGCAATTGTTAAATTTAGAGTCATATTTACATACATCAATTTTATTAAAAAAGGAGACTATTATTATTTCTTCAAAGTTTGAGAAACTCAAGTTGCCTTGGTGGCTCAAATGGTTAAGCATCTGCCTTCTGCCTTCTACTATTTGTGCTGTCTCTGTCTCTCTCTCAAATGAATAAATAAAAATTAAAAAAAAAAAAGTTTGAGTAAATTATTTCCTATATGGTTATAGGCATGATTAATATTTATTGAGAAATCTCTTTTTAATCCCATACTGTATAAGCAAACCAATGTACTACCTTCTAAATTAAAGGTAATTTAGAAATCAGATTTGCTTGGTTTTTATTAATGAATATTTCTTATAATATTCACTGTGTCATTTTTCTTTCAAGGATCTTAGAATATATTCATGGAGGTTTTTGTTATAATCTCACATTTTCTCTGTGTTGGTCAAGTT
This sequence comes from Mustela nigripes, assembly GCF_022355385.1. NCBI lineage: Eukaryota > Metazoa > Chordata > Mammalia > Carnivora > Mustelidae > Mustela > Mustela nigripes. The sequence goes on along the minus strand of NC_081563.1, from coordinate 69,669,012 downwards.
CCTCTGTTTTAACATATCATCAAGGATGTAGAGATTTAAAATTAAGATTATGGTCAAATAATATGCAATAGAGTTTAGGGCAGGATAAATCCTGTTCTCCAGGATGGTAATATCTGTTTTGTCAATACAATTCTCATTCTTCCAGATGTGCAAAATCAAAATAAAATTTAGCATTTTAGAGAATAATTGAAATCATCAAGAATATAGCAACATGTCTAAAATTTTACTAGCAGCTTATCATTTACTATATATTAAATAAAACATTTTGTAATCTTTATTTCCTGGAATTCAGTCACTGCTCATACACTGATTAAAGGCAGATAAAATTTATTCTTTAATATCACTTGCCCAAACAGAAGTGGCAGCTAATCACTAAACCAGTAGCCACTAAATTCAGAGAATAGACTAAAAAAAGTAAAACGGGGCACCTGGTGGCTCAGTCCTTTATTGTCTGCCTTGGGCTCTGTTCATAATCCCAGGGTCCTGGGGATGAGTCCCACATCGGGCTCCCTGCTCAGCGGGGAGTGTGCTTCTCCTTCTCCCTCTGTCCCTCCTCCTTGCTTGTGTTCTCTCTCTCTTTCAAGTAAATAAGTAAATCTTTTTTAAAAGTGTAAGATAATTCCAAGATAGACTATTGAGTAACAACGTTAGAATAAATCTGCCTGATTCTAATTTTCTTAAGATGCATGTATCACTTAACAGGTAGACATTTTCTTTCCCAGGACATGAACATGGAATAGTGTTTGGATTGCATCTTTATAAAGTTTGTGAAAATTCTAACTATACTTAGTAAAACTGTTTCATTAAGTCAAGATGCAGCTTTTCTAATATGTCTTTACCAGGGTGTGGGGTAGGAAAGTTGATATTTAGGATCCTGATTTCAAAAGATCAACAGCAACAATAATAACATAATCTAAAGTGGTATCTTAAACTGTTTTCAATTTAGTGGAGTTTTCAGTCAGACCAGGTCCTGTGAATATAAGTTCCATATGTTTACTACTTACTGTGCGAAATAAGTGGTTACTCTGTAGAGCTACAAAACCTCTACTTTCAATTCCAGGAGGTCCTTTCTAATATTATGGACTTAATGAAAAATAGAAGTTTACTATAACCTTTCATTCATATTTCACATTTCAGAGCTAAAAGTGCATTGAGAAAACACAAAATTAAGTTCTCTTATTTTGGGGGAGAAATTTAGTCTCATAAAACACCTTGTCTAAGTATCAGAGAATAATGATATATTTTCCACTAATAACCTTATAACTCTCTAATCTAGCCATTTCTGTCCTACTTTGCTTCTCAATGATTTCCTTACCTTACCAGCTATTTAAAACAAATATTTATAAATATTTGTTGAAAATATAATAGTTGCCCTTTTCAAGTTTACATTAGTCAGGAAGAAGAAATAAAGAACAAACTATAAAACTAATAAATACATAAATTATGTAGTACGTAGAGAAATAATAAATTTCTATGGAGAAATTATAGGGCTAGAATGATGTGGTGTGGAATTTTAATAAAATAATGAGAGTAAGCTTCATAAACAAAATGACTTTTGTAAAAAGATTTGAAGGAATTGAGAGAATTAACTATGTATATTATCTATGCCACAGTGCAGATGACAGAAGGGAGCAAGGGGAGGAATTCAGTTTACCTGAGCATCAACAGGAGACCAGTATGGTTGGAGTAAACTAAAGAAAAAGTCCAGAGAAGTTATAAAGGTTCAGATAATGTGGAGTCCAGTAGGCCATTGTAAGAAGTTTAGATATTATGCTGTAGGAATGGAAAATCATCACATGAGTTTAAGCAGAGGAGTAAAATTGTCTGACTAATATATTCAAAGCTCACTCTGGCTATGATATTGAGAATGGACTATAGATCACAGAAAGCAAATTATAAAGCAGAAAGATCTTTCAAGAGGTTATTGCAGTAGTGTAAGTAAAAGACGATGGTGACCAGGGTTATAGAAATATTTAAAAGACTTCTAAAAAATATTATTTAAGAGCAGATGGGGCAAGAACAATTTATTCACTCATTCAGGCAATACTTCAGTCTTTATGAGCATAGCTTGTTGGTCATGATGGCTAAGATTTGGATTCAAGAATCAGACATGCTTGAATTAACTACCACTTAATGATTGCTAACTTTGGACAAGTTAATTGACTTTTCTAGATATTAATTTCCTCATTCCTAAAGTTGACATGCTACTAGATATAAATTTATACATTTATCTTTTTCAATTCTGATCTCTCCTTCAAGTTCTATTTCTATATTTCTAAATGTCTTATTAACTCTCAATTGGTTATACCACAAAAGTTGAAGTTTAATGTGAATTTTTTTTAAAAAAATCATGTATTATGAAAAATAGAGGAAAAGAAAGACAAAATATCCTAAGGGGGGGTGAGGGTGATATAATAAATAAATAATTATTTAGTCCATGAGACAGAAGAAGTATTATGATGAAAGAAAAAAAAAATCCTGCTTCATTTGGTAATACAGGAGCTACAGATACAGATGGATAATAGGATGATTATATTACCGGGGAAATGAAAGAATAGTGACAGAAAGCTTGAAACACACTTTTTTCACTGTACAGTTGATGGTGAAAGAATACTTAGTGGACGGAGGTAGTAAAGTGATCAAAGACATGGAAGAAGAAACAAGATATTCATATGATTGAGAACAATGAAGAAAATATGTCAACAGAATGAATAAATGTATTGAATGAGTCAGAAACATTAATGAATAAAAAAAGATTATGTATTTAATGATTTTCTAGACAATATTTTCTATAAAAAATGTAGGAGAGAAGCTAACTGCATGAAAATATATTAGGGGAGATGGGTTTATGTGTGTTATGGGAGGGATGGTTTAAGTTATACAATATAAATAGAAAATGGTATTCTATTTTGAATTTTCATAGTATTTTTACAAAGTATTATCCCACCAGCTATATTTTTTCTTCACTATAATCCCAAGAGACCAGTAAAGCTAAGAGAGAAGTATAACAGAGAAAAAAAGTACATATCTAGTAATAACAATGTTGTTTAGTAGAAGAGCTGAACTAAATCTAAATGTCTGGACACTTAGCCAAAACGTTTATCACTAGATCCTACAGTTGATAGCCTTGAAAGGGGACAATATGCTACTCCAAAGCATTTACATCATTGCTTTAATAAGAATTTAGAGAGAAATATTTTCAGTGGCAAAATGTGTCCCATTCTAAATAATTTTCAGCCTTGAATTGGGACCACAGTGACATACAGATGAAAATTAGCATATGAAAAGATATTCAACATCTTATCTAGTTAAGAAATTGTTCTGGTATGGCTGGGTGGCCCTGTTGGCTAAGTGGCTGCCTTCTGCTCAGGTCATGATCCCAGGGTCCTGAGATCAAGTCCCATGTGGGGCTCCTTGCTTAACAGGTAGCCTGTGTCTCTGCCTGCTGCTCTCCCTACTTGTGCCCTTCCTCTTTCTCTATCTCTCTCTCTGACAAATAAATAAATAAAATACTTTAAAAACTAAATAAATAAAGAAAGAAGGAAACCAAGTGTGCATGATGGGCTTAGGTAGGGAACTTTTAGGAGGTCTCTAAACATTATCTCCATATAGAAGCTTATTTGCATAGTAATGTAGGTAACATTTCCCCCTAGGCAGAAGGCCCTGTGCATCAAGGGAATAAATTTTTTTTTTAGATGTTGATTTATAATGTATTCTGAGTAGTATTTGCTGCCAGGAGTGGTGTAGGTGCATGTGTACAGGTTGTCTAATCATTGTTTACTAGAATACTGAGAAAGGAATATATAAAGATGGCAAGTTTATTACTCATGCTGGCACGAACAATTTGCTAGTACCTGGAGGTAAAGTGTCAAAGTTTATCCAAACTGCATTACCAAAATTGAAGTGGTAGAGCATTCCCTTGGAATCCTGCTGAAGTCACTCATATTAGTTGTTTAATTTCAAAGGGGACAAAAGGAGAGAAATCCTAAGCTAGACCAATTTCTGTGGATCTAAGGGTTCCGCAAGTACAGATACAGTAAAAATTGCTGTTAAAAAGGATTGGCAAATGAGACTATCTTGCTAAAAATTAATAATAAGCAATCTTTCATATGAAGAAATAAGATTAAAGTTTTGGAAATGCCCAGTAGGCAAGTTTTGTAAGGAGTCTTCCCCTGTTTTTGTTTGTTTGTTTGTTTGGTTTGGTTTTGTTTTTTTAACTCCTACGACATTCAGATTCCAGTTTTATGCTTCTCAGAGACTGCCTTTGGCTTAGAGGTATCATGGGAAACAAAGTCTGGTCAGTTAAGAGAAGACTGGTCCTCAATGTACCGCCCTGGTGCTGGGTCAGTTTCCCTAACTTAATGATGTATGAAGGAGAAAACAGTGCCAGGTAGGGACAGTAAAGAAGTAACAAATGCAGAACAGAGCAGTGGACCTGACAGTGTGTTCTCATGGAGCATGTTGTAGTGAAACCTCTGCCAAATAAAAGACATGGAGGCTTAAGTGGGTAGGAGAAGAATAAATGAAACAAGATGGGATTGGGAGGGAGACAAACCATAAGTGACTCTTAATCTCACAAAACAAACTGAGGGTTGCTGGGGGGAGGGGATATGGGAGAAGGGGGTGGGATTATGGACATTGGGGAGGGTATGTGCTTTGGTGAGTGCTGTGAAGTGTGTAAACCTGGAGATTCACACAACTGTACCCCTGGGGATAAAAATATATGTTTATAAAAAATAAAAAATTAATTAAAAAAAAAGACTTGGGGTGGTTACATCATAACAGTTTCAATTTTTAAAGGAAAACATATCTTTTTGTGAGAAATGTATTTCTTTCTTTTTTTTTATTAATTTTTTATTTTTTATAAACATATATTTTTATCCCCAGGGGTACAGGTCTGTGAATCACCAGGTTTACACACTTCACAGCACTCACCAAAGCACATACCCTCCCCAATGTCCATAATCCCACCCCCTTCTCCCAAACCCCCTCCCCCCAGCAACCCTCAGTTTGTTTTGTGAGATTGAGTCACTTATGGTTTGTCTCCCTCCCAATCCCATCTTGTTTCATTTATTCTTCTCCTACCCACTTAAGCCCCCATGTTGCATCACCACTTCCTCAAAGGAAAAGATAGCTGAAAGTGGCATGGTGAAGGGTGATAGAACTTAAGTGTACTAACATTTATTAAGTGACCCTATGTGTATGCCATTGTTTAAAGAGGTGAGATTGAATGCTAGTACCAAAGCAAGTAAATCAACAAACAATTAAAACCTACTTATCAAAATCTAAGTTTAGGCCTTCTTTTTACCAAACCGGATTTTCCTCAGGTACTCCCCCATCTCAATAAATATTTCTAGCCCTATACTAAATACAGGTGTTATTCTTGACATCCTGACAATGACCTTAAACAAGTTTCAGTTACAGTTCCTAAAAATGGGTGGGTGCAATTAAATTCCCCACCAAGGTGCTTTTAAAAAGTACTTAATGGAAAATTTCCAATAAGGTCGTTAAAAGGGTTATCTTAAATTAAAAAAAATACACAAAGCCCACTCCTCTGGAGCTGAAATCAGCCTGCTGCTATTTCCTCAACTATATTTTTTGCATTGCTTAACATACATATCATTAAAATGGTGAGTGTGGGCTCATGACTTTAATGGGTGGCTGTGTGAAACAGTCTCAATTCTTAAAGGAAAAGATAGCTGAAAGTGGCAAATGATACTCTAATATTGAACTTGAAGCTTATGTAAGTCATATTTTCCCATCCATGTAATCTACTAATTGGCTACTATATCAGTGAGTAAAATAAAATTTTGGTGCTGTTGTTACTCCACCAGCTGCACTGTAAATTCTGTCAGGTCAGAGATATTGTAAGTTATGTTTATAGCTGTATCTTGTGATAGTTGTACTCAACACATAGCTTCGAAAAGAATGAAAGAACTCCCATTTCCAAATCATCACCCAGTGCTGTTTATCTTATCTGCTAAGTAATTGCTTGTCTGTGATAAATATATGTATTTATTTTGTCCTGAAGGCAAACTCTAGGTTTTCAGCTGAGAGGCAGAGTTAGTATTACTTACAGCAATAACTGGATTGGTTCCCCACAACCCATTCTTCCCTTTCAGGGTTGTGTGGTGACAGCCAAATGTCACCCTGAACCTATAAAAGGGATTTTTTTTTTTTTGCATGAAAGAAAGGAACCCTGAAATTGTTACTCTGGGAACTTATATAGACTAGATAGTTGTCTCTCAAAGAGAGAAAGAGAGAGAGAAATTTGGTTTTCTAATGTCTTATTATTCTTCGGAATGGAAATGGTTTGTCTGGGTTTCATTGCCTTTTGAAATATAAATATGTAACTCTAGGGAGATAAATCTCTAAAATCTCTCTCAGCCTTGCTATTCAGTTACCTTTAACTTCTAAGGATTTTATTTCACTTGAGGTTCTAGTTTTCTTTCCTCAGAAAACCCAACGATGAAGAAACATGAAAACGTTCATATTGCTTACCAGCAGTCTACAGATATCTACACTTCTACCCTGTCTTCACTATCATGCTGTCTTATTTTCTCACCTGGACTGCTGCAGTAGTCTTCTCCCCATACTCCCTCAGCCTCTATTGATTTTTTTTCCCCCACCCGGCATCTGGATAGTAATTTTTCAAATGCAAAATGGATTATATCATACTTTAGCTGGAAGCTAAGTTATAAACTCTCTGACTCACCTACTGGTCTCAGTTGGTCCTTTAGCTTGGGTCACCTGCCATGCTTCCCTGCTAGAATAATCATCATTTACCCAAGGTCCTGATGCCATCATTGCTAATCTCAGCACTGCCATTGGTCTCAGCAACCCCTAGGGGTTAACACCAGTGTTCTGTATGGCCGCTATCCTGGCCATTATTGAGAGGCACCACACTTCCAGCTCTCAGTCCTCCTATGAGATCCAGGGAAACTTTGTCTTTTCTGGAGGCTGCATGGGATGGGGAGGCAGGTAGAGAGTCACTCAATGTCATATGTGCAACAAATGTTAACAAATGAGATTCAGGATATCACACGAATCCAACAGATAAATTGATTATTTCTTTTTTTTTTTTAATTTTATTTATTTATTTGACAGAGAGAGATCACAAGCAGGCAGAGAGGCAGGCAGAGAGAGAGAAGGAAGCAGGCTCTCCACTGAGCGGAGAGCCCGATGCGGGGCTCGATCCCAGGACCCTGAGATCATGACCCGAGCCAAAGGCAGAGGCTTTAAACCACTGAGCCACCCAGGCGCCCCTATTTCTTATTCCAGAGAGAAGAGAATATTTACTCCTAGACTCAGTGACTCTATACAGCCTCTTGGGAAAGGTCTTGTGTGACCAAGATATCAGAAGTGCTTTATTTCAAAGCTGGAGCCAGATCACTTACAGTTGTCTTAAATTGACTTTTATGGTTTTTTCTTCCCTTACTTATCATTTTCCTTTCCGCTTGCTTCTTTTGGATTGAAACCCAAAGAAAGTATTGGCAGGTAAGTGTTTCAGACTCAAGGAAATTCAGACTATGATTCCCTGTTCATTGAAATAGTTCATTATTTACTTTTTTAATAAGAAAAACACTGGAATCTTTCATATGGCCTTTATGGTCATGCAAGGCCTAGTGCTTGCTTCTTATCTTGAGACATTCTTCTCCTTGCTTTTGAAGCTCTGTTTTTGTTTGTTTGTTTGTTTTCTTTTTTCCACTTCACTCTCTGTATTAAGATCTTTCAAACCTCAGGTTTCATATGCACCTGCCCTTTCCAACATGGCTTAACCCACTCTTACTCTTGCCCTTTGCATCTGTAATTTATATTTATGTCAGGTTTCAGATGAAATATCACTTGTTCACTGTTTTCCTTTCCTTACCAAATCTAGATGAATTTTCTCTGGTATAAGATTATATTTCCCTCTAAATACTTTTCAGAAGTCCTCACACAGTGTTAAATAATCTCTGATGCAAATATTTGACACCCAGTTTACTCCTCCCACTATAAATTCTATGAAGTCAGAAATTGTGTCTTTTTTTAAAAATTTTATTTATTTGACAGACAGAGATGACAAGAAGGCAGAGAGGCAGGCAGAGAGAGAGAGAGAGGGAAGCAGGCTCCCTGCTTAGCGCAGAGCCCAATGCGAGGCTCGATCCCAGGACCCTAAGATCATGACCTGAGCCAAAGGCAGAGGCTTAACCCACTGAGCCACCCAGGCGCCCCAGAAATTATGTCTTTTTAAAAATTTTTTAATTGTAGACACAATGCCACACAGAGTCTGGCAAGTACTATGCATTCAATTAATATTTTTGAATAGGTGAACAAATAAGTGGATAACTCAAAAAAGCCAAAAACATTTTCTTCACATTTTGAAAGTGACATGGCTGGACCAGTTGTTTAATTACAAGAGTGCTTGATATACTGTAAAATAAAAAAGCACAAGGAAAGTAGAGCTTTGTAAGAATTGTGACATAAATTGGAGAAAATGTCTGCTTAAAGGTCTGTTAATGCTTTGATAATAGGGCCCAGTGGGGTAGTACTCTATTTGTTTTACCATTTCTTAATTAGAAGATAAAGTTTTTCTTTCCAAACTCATTAAAGCCAGAATACATTTATGTATCTGAGATGAACTTGTAAAAGAAACATATACATATATTTTTGAAATGTGTCTTTGACTTTTTTTCAATATGCCAAATCCCAAAGTTCTATTTATTATTCAGTTATTGTGAATAACATAGTGAGTATGTGACAACTAAGAGTTAGGAAATAATTTTTCCAGGTTAACAACAAATTTTGTTCAGATTTCACTTAGTTACCAAAAAGAAGAAATGATAGAAAGGCAAAGTTAACAACATTAGTGATTAGAGGTATGAGAAATTGAACATTTAAGAAAACAGGTGATCATTTACTCCAGATTCTCGCTTCTGTTTTCAACTTTGATTTCATTTTGATAGGGAGGTTTCTATTTTGTTTCAGACTCAGCATTTGGGTGAGAATGCAAGAATTACTTGACAGGGAAAATGTTGTTGTAGACAGAAAAATATGTAATTACCATAAAAGTATGTGATTTGATATATAATAGAAAAATGGTTTGCTAGGCAGACTATTAAGATTATCCCCAGTGGCATTCACCCTTTTGTAAGCTTGTCTCTTGAATGTACACAGAGTTCCACGTATGCTATCACTACCGTGATTAGATGGCAAGGGGATTTTTCAGATATAATCAATGTAACAGATCATCTGACTTTGAGGAAGTAAAAAGGGGATAGGGATATATCATGAATAGTAGATTAGGCCAGATTTAAGCAGCCTTTTAAAAGCAGAGATTTTGTTTGTTTGTTTCTTTTACTTTTCCCTTTAAGTCTAGAGGAAGGAAACAGTCATATAGCAGACTACATAGAGATGTGGCATCTAGGAGCTGAGAGAAGTCCCCAGTGAACAGTTAGCAAGAAAACAAAGATCTCGGTTATATAATCATAAGGAACTAAACTTGGCAGGTGCCTGGCTGGCTCAGTTGTGAGTTTGGGCCCATGTTGGGTATGGAGATCACTAAAAAATAAACAAATTAAAAAAAAAAAAGTGACTGAATTTAACTTTATTTTTTTTCCTACTTCTTTTTTAAATTTAAATTCAATTAGCTAACATTTAGTGCATCATTAGTTTTTGATATAGTGTTCAGTGATTCATTAGTTGTGTAGAACACCCAATGTTCATCACATCATGTGCCCTTCTTATTTATTTATTTATTTTTATTTTCAGTGTAACAGTATTCATTGTTTTTGCACCACACCCAGTGCTCCATGCAATATATGCCCTCCCTAATACCCACCACTTTGTTCCCCCAAACTCCCACCCCCCACTCCTTCATGACCCTCGGGTTGTTTTTAAGAGTCCATAGTCTTTCATGGTTCACCTCCCCTTCCAATTTCCCTCAACTCCCTTTTCTTCTCCATCTCCCCATGTCCTCCATGTTATTTGTTATGCTCCACAAATAAGTGAAACCATATGATAATTGACTCTCTCTGCTTGACTTTGAATTTAACTTTAAATGAATTTTTAAAATGACCTCAGCCCCCAGATGAAAACTGTGAGTCCCCAGCTAACTCCTTGATTACAACCTTGTGAGACCTGAAAGAAGAACCTGGCTAAGCGATGCTAGAATCCTGACTTGTGGAAATTGTGCGATAATAACTTTATGTTGTTTTATGTTCCTAAGTTTAGGGTAATTGTTACACATCAGTTGAAAACTAAGGTAAGGAGCACAGCCCATTTTATTTATTTATTTTTAATCCCCTCTGCCCCACACATACACAAGCAAGCAAGAATCTGTCAGTTTTAAGAAGTAATGGTTTATACCCTCAAGGAACTTATAGTTCAATCAAAAAACATTTTTTAATTAACCAGGATTACACAAAGGCTTGCAGATTAGCTTGAGAAAGTCCTCCTTAACCACCTATATGATTAAACTGAATTGAACATTGAAAAGTTTAAGTATTTTATAGGAGAAGACAGTCCTCTGATATTATAGACAAATACAGAAATAGGAATTTAGTTCATCATCCTATCTTTCAATCCTTCTTCCCAAATGTCATACATTCTCAAAAGCTGAGTTCAGAATAAGTATAACTTGTGATGAATGTAATATTAAGTATTCATCTTGGTCTGTGATTAACCTGCTGAGTATTGAGTTTTGAAACCTTGAATTATTCTTAAGAGGGGGTAGTTTAGAGATATAGCTGTATCTTAAAATATCACTTGAGGACTCCCAGAAGGCCCACCTACAGGAAAAGTCCATCCTTTTCGCTACAACTCAGCAAAAGCAAACTTACCTTCAACTTATTTATTCTCCGGCAAGCTGTTACATTAGCTAGAGAATTATCTATCAAAGAGCTGATTCCCCTATATATGCCATATAAGTGACTCTTAATCTCACAAAACAAACTGAGGGTTGCTGGGGGGAGGGGGTTTGGGAGAAGGGGGTGGGATTATGGACATTGGGGAGGGTATGTGCTTTGGTGAGTGCTGTGAAGTGTGTAAGCCTGGTGATTCACAGACCTGTACCCCTGGGGATAAAAATATATGTTTATAAAAATTAAAAAAAAAAGTAGTAGGAATTTAATAATTGTTTCGTCATGTGAATTAGTCGTGTTGAACAGTTTTAAGGCCGTATGTTGCTGTCCTATCAGTCTATCACAGACTTACTGTGCATTTAATACAAAACATGGGATATGCAATATACATGCAAAATTTTTTTTCTTTTATCTATTCATGATGTCCAGCAGAAGTGATTAAAGATGTAGAAAGAAGGGGCGCCTTGCTGGCTCAGTGGGTTAAGCTTCTGACTTCAGTTCAAGTCATGATCTCAGGGTCCTGAGATGGAGTCCTGTGTTGAGCTTCCCACTCAGTGAGGAGTCTGCTTGTCCCTCTTCCTCTGACCCTCCCCCCCTGCTCATGGGCTCTCTCTCAAATAAATTTATAAAAAATACTTTAAAAAAAGTAAAAGGAAAATCATATTGGATTGTCATGACCATAAGCACTCCCTCTCCCCTTTGTAATGAACTTTAAAGTAGATGGTTCACCTATGTAAAAGAGCAATACACAACTTTTCTTACCAGATTTCAATCCCCAGGGCTCAAGACTTGTCTAGTGAAAGGAATGTGGGCTGGATTTCAAGACACATGAACTAGTCTCGGTGTGAGTCCTGGAGAGAAAGAACACCAAGGGCACATCATAGAGGAGCTGATAATTTGAATTTAGTCCTGAAAGCTAAATAGAAATTTAGATGAGGGAGATGGAGAAATCTGTACATGTCTAGATAAAGAATAAATATCCAAACCTTAGGAAATATGAAAGAGTTAATTACACTCCTGAACTTGGGGAAATGCAAGTAGTTGATTGTGGCTTTTTTTCTCAGATAGTAGTAAGGCATGAGGCAAAAGACATGTAGGAGAGAGGTAGTTTATGCAAATCTGTCATTTGGGATTTATATATATATATCAGTGACCATCAGATATTCTAGATATTAACTCAGTAAGGGCTAATTTTCATATAAAATCAGAATATCTTCTTAGGGGGAAGAAGAAGGAATAGTAAGGAAAGAGAGAATTCTAAGTATTGGTTCCAGCAATCAAAGTGGAAAGACAGTTTTTAATGGAATATATTAATAGCCACATTAATTGTTCACATCCAAAATTATGATATAGAACATGAAAAAGCTGAACTATTCATGTGTAGTATTATAGACTCAACACCACTGGCATTGGTAGCAATAGAATATCATAATCTATATTAACAGCCTTTAGAGTAATTACCACAACATAGAGCAAGAGAAATGTGCTTATTAAATTACAGATTTCTGCTTTACAGATCACCCCCAGTGAATTAGAATTTGGGGAGATAACTTTAGGAAATCTTATTTTTAGCAGGCATATCAGATGATTTTTTTTTATAATTTCAAACCATAGCTCTAAACTACACATTCTATGAAAGTTGGAGAGTGTCATGTCTAACAGGTTTACTAGTATTTCCCCAAAGACTAACACATGCTATCTATTTAAACATATTTAAGAGGAAATTGGTGAAATCTATATCTTCTTGTCTAGATTATCTCCAAATGTGCAAAGTTAAGACTTGTAAGAGAAAACAGTTTTTTAATGGTAGGAGTTTTTGATAAGTTGGTGAGGAAAATCAGTCTTTCATAGATGACCGTTTCAGTGAACAGTCTGGAAATATTAACAAAAAGTGAAAAATGGATATCCTTTGAATTACTCAATCCACTTAATTAATCCACTTTGAATTACTTAATCCACTTAATTACAAGAATTAAAACTAAATGAATAAGTATGCAAATATATAAACATAAGGGTGTCCATTGCGTTACTGCTTATAATAGAAAAAGATCAGTAATAACCTAAATTCCCATTAAGTGTATATTTGGGAAACGAATTATGATGCATTTAGGCTTCTGAAACTTTGCAGTTATTATTAGAGTAATAGATAAATGCAGCCTGATGTGAGTAGATAAAACAATATCCGTTTTTTAGGGAAAAACATTACTGAATTGTGTATATATGACATAATACCATGTATAAAATGCATATTTTAAATGTATATGATCTTTATACTCAGAAGAAATACCACAAACAAAGTTGTCAGTACCAATAAGGTGAGAAGAAAACCTCAGTCTCCCTTTCTTTGTTTTTTTGTTGTTATCATCGTTTATTCTCACATTACTACAACATTCATAATAGTTGTGACACCAGATGTATGGGGTTTTTCTCCCACCAAGTAATTCTCTGACACTGGCTGGGTGTCCTCTAATTTAATTCAATCCAACACCATCTACATAAACACAGTGTCAGATTCCACAGGTTAAGGGATCAGTCTTATGAAATGACCTACTTCAGATGCCAATCACAAGAACTATGTCCTAGGTTGTCCTTGCCCACAACTTCTGTCCAAATTGGCTACAAACTGGAAGTTCCCCTAATTCCTTCCTCAGGTTCTATGATTTGCTAGAACGGCTCACAAAACTTAGAGAAACATTTAGGTATACCAGTTTATTAAAGGATATGTGAAGGACATAGGTGAACATCCAGATGAATAAATACATAGGGGGAGGTCCGAGAGATATCTGAGTGGAGGAGCTTCCCTGTCTGTGGAGTTTGGGTATATCACTTTCCTGGTATGAGGCATTCACCAACCTGGAAGCTCTCCAAATATTATACACTTGGGATTTTATGGAGGCTTTTCACTTAGCCATAATTAATTATTAACTCCATTTCTAATGCCTCTCCCCTCTGCAGGGAAGTGGGGCTGGTGCTTGAAATTCCAAGTTTCCAACAATGACTTGGCCCTTCTAGTGACCAGCTCCCATCCAGAAGCCACTTAAGGGCCCACTCAGATTTAACTCATTTGAACAAAAGACACTCCTATTACCCAGGAGATTCCAAGGAATTTAGGAGTCCTGTGTCAGTAACCAGGGCCAAAGACCAAATATTAAAACATAAGATGTACCTAGCACTCTCTAATCACTTAGGAAGTTACAAAGGTTTCAAAAGCTTTGTGCTAGAAACTGGGGGCAGAGGCCAAGATATATATTTTCTATAGTTTCAGTTATTTTTATAAATGTGATTGGTAGTGGGCAAGCAAAGTATATACTTATTACTCTTTAGAATTATTTAATTTACCATTTTCAACCACATATTGCTTGTATAATATCAAGTTATACAGATTATTAGATGATATAGACCCACATGTACAGGAATTCTAACATTTTATCATTGATATCATTTCAGAAATGGACAGATACTTATGATAAAAACAATTTTATATGTAACAGAGAGAAAAGTTAAGTAAAAAAGGTTTTCCCCATTACATATGTGAATACATGTTATAGTATAAAATAAATGGATAAATATATACAAAATATTAATTTTGAGTAATGAAGTGCTGGTAATTTTCATTTTTTTATATTTTGTTATGTGTCTGAATCTATGGAAATGAATTAAGAGAAAGATATTTTCATTCTGTTTTAAATAATTGATTTACATTAGTTTTGTTTTTAGAGCACTCTTGTAAGTTGATCTAACCTGTTTTCATATAAAAAGAAAGTTCAGCTGCTGATCTATTTTAAAACTCTAGCTATAGTTTGATGAATATTAAATTTACATCAATTAACACTTAAGCTATTAATTGAAATCCACTTAAATTTGCTGCAGTTATTTTTAGAAATTGAATACAGTTCATATAATTTCTATACTAAATTTAATGTATTAATGAAAATGCATGGCATCTTCTATTGCTTCTTTGATATTAGGTTAATTATTTGTCAATTAGATTTATTCACATCATAATCATTAAAAGTTAATGTATTTTAGTATCCTAATAGGATTTTTTTCCCAGGCAATTCTGAAACATACACTTGAGTCTCTCTAGTTTTTTTCATCATTCAGTGAGTCTGATAGCCAACTAGAGTGGAATCACCCTTAACTGCTATCATCTGTCAGTAGTTAACTCACCCAAATTTTCCAAAGCTATTGTTAGATTTCTGAATTAAAACAGAACATCAGTGACTAATCAGTTATTGTCCAAGCAGTCATTTGCTATTTTAAGAGGGAAAGAATCATATAATATAGGAAACAAAGTTAAAAAGAACCATATGTTATTGTCTGTGTGAAATAATTTTCATAGTGCTAATCCTTAGAATATTAAGTACACCATTAGCAACAGAGAGTAAGTATAAGTCATATTAATTCCAATAAATAAGCTCAAATTATTTCCCAAAATATCTTTCCACAGACATAGTAAATTTTTGTCTTTCAAGTATTTTACATTCAAGGAAAATATCTGGATAATGTTTTAAATATTTCAAATTGTGGGACTGGCTCCCTGCTTTGAAACATATCTTGAATCATTTAACTACAGAGATATACAACTTTCAAGAACAAAGAAGAGACCAAACAAAATTTTATCCTTTTTTTATTTTTTCTGTCTTTCCAGATATCATTTTAGCAACCTAAGACTTTCTTAAAGCCACTGTACTCGCCTCTGCAAAGAGGCAGAGGTTACGAGCCCACAGTCTAATCTCAAAGCATGATTGAGCATATGATTCAAAGGATGAGGCATTCTTGCCTTATTTTGACTATCCACTGAGATATTCACTCATAGTTCTCTTACATCATGCAAAGTATATGCAAGAATGACATTCTAACTTCATTTGGTTACCAAGAGCTAGATGACTCCATTCTTTCATGGAATCAGTAAATATAAGGTGAAGATAATTTTTGGATAAATACAATTTTACACACAAAATTTAAGAATGTTTTTTCTTCCCTTAACACAATAGACATTATTTCCCCTTGTGGAAGATGTATACACATTTTAGAATGGTTATTAGGAAAGGAAAGGGTTTTATTACCATGAATAATGTGTTAAGAAAAAAAACTTCATAATATGGGTAAGCATCAGAAGGATATTTCAGCACCATAGAGAGTTGACAAAGGATCCTCCATAACTGTTAGGTATTTAGCATATTTTCTTTCTATTGATAAAATTTAAAAATAACAAATTAATTCATATTATTTATAAATATTTCAAATATATTTTGTGCACATGCCAGAAGGGGATTTAGACTGAGGATATGAAGAAGTATAACATTTGCTCTCTGTCACTAGAATGTGATGGTTAAGGACAGGACATCGGCAACAGAGTCTTATAATATGAATTCAGTTCTCATTTATATTCTGTGTGACTTTGGATAATTTATTTAACTTCCCTAAATATCCTTTCCTAAAGGGCTGTTGGATACTGTGAAGATTCATTAATATATACAGTACTTCACATAATAATTGGTAGATAAAAAGTGTGCAGAATGCTTGCTATTCAGTTAACCTATTTAGAAGTCTGAAGAAATACAGGAAATGATTAGCTATGAATAATGACAGAATCTGCTAACCCTCAGTCAAGTGGAATGGATAGGTATTTATATGCATTCCCAGAGGAATGAAATGGAGCTTCTCATACTATAGGCTTACTATGAATTGCAGAATGGGTGGCATTTCATATAAAACATTTGTTTTCTATTGCTGTGTACAAATTATGATAATCTTGTTAACTTAAAATATACCCATTCATTAGTTCAAAATTCTGTATGTTAGAAGTCCTTATCTATAGCTTGAGTCCCTGGCAGGATATCACAAGACTGAAATCAAGATGTGGCTGAGATGAATTCTTGTCTGGAGGCCCTGGGGAAAATTTCACTTCCCAGTATATTCATATTTTCGGGCAAATTCAGATCCTTACAGTTTTAAGATTGAGGACCTAAGTGTTATGGGAGAAAACATGGCCCATGACCTTGAGAAAATTGGAAAAATACTGAAAACACACATGAAATAATTAGGAACTGTATAGAGTAAAAACACATGAAGGGGTAAATACAGGGTAATAAGATGTAATACTATATGAAAGTTGAGAAGAAGGAGCTGAGTTGGTTAGGATTCACCAATGAGGGTCCCCAGAGTCTTGGGAAGTAAATTGGGTTCTTAAAGATGAGTAAGAGATAGCTCGGTGATCAAGAACGAGACAAAAATCCATGCAGAAAGTAGAAAATGAGTGGCTCAAAACCAACATGTTGCAGGGATGCCTTGGTGGCCCAGTTAAGTATCTGACTCAATTTCGGCTTTGGTCATGATCTCAGGGTCCTGAGTGTGAGCACCACATCGGACTCTCTGCTGGGCGTGGAGTCGGCCTAATAGTCTGTCTCCCTCTGCTCCTCCCCCTGCCAAACCCTGTCTCTCTCTTGCTCTCTTTCTCTTAAAAAAAATAGTGAAGAAAATGGGGCACCTGGGTGGTTCAGTTAGTTAAGTGCCTGCCTTCAACTCAGGTTGTGATCACAGAGTCCTGGGATTAAGCCTCATATCAGGGGTCCACTTCTCCCTCTCTCTCGCTCCCTCCCCTCAAGTAAATAAATAAAATCTTAAGGGGGAAAAAAAAACTACTAACATATTAGAGAGGATAATATAGTATGTCTTAATATTAGATGTTTAAGTAAGCATTTCTCATGACTGCCAGATCTAAAAAACAGTGATAGTACTGTGCCAACCTCAATCTTAAAATATCTTCAAGTATCAGCTGGATGTTTTTGACAGCGTTAATTTGGTATGTAGTACATATTAATTCTGCCTCCAGAATACTGTGAGAAGTCCTTTAAATAGTTGAATTAAAGAAAAACAAAATTCTAAGAACTATAAAATGAATGTAGTAGCTATAATAATTCTTATAATTTTAGTTTTAGTATTCTTGTGATCTTTCACCCAGACTGCTAGTTTATGTCCTATAAAATTGTTTCTTCGTGAAAGAATTTATTTTCAGGAAAACAGTTGTGGAAGTGCAGGTGACATTGTTCTCTTTATAAATATGTAGTGAAATAAAATTTATTCTGAGAATATTTGGAGATTGTTTATAAGTGTTTGTTTGGAAAAAATTTCAAAAACAAAAAAGTATGTATAAGAGTAA
Organism: Mustela nigripes; assembly: GCF_022355385.1. Taxonomy (NCBI): domain Eukaryota; kingdom Metazoa; phylum Chordata; class Mammalia; order Carnivora; family Mustelidae; genus Mustela; species Mustela nigripes. The sequence goes on along the minus strand of NC_081563.1, from coordinate 69,651,006 downwards.
AAAATCAAGCAGGTTTTAAATTTCACATAGCAGCATTTCATGGTTAAAAATGGTATGTAAACATTATAAAGTCTTTCGGTGGAAAGTGATCTAATAAATCTAATAATTGTACAACTGAGTTATTAAAATTTTAAAAACAAAATTAAAAATAACATGAATCTCAGGGAAAATAAACATTTAATTATTTTTAAAAAATTATTGAATGTCAAAATTCTATAAACCAATATATTACTAAAGAAATCATAAGTTATTGAATACTTTTAGTAATAAATAAGGCTAAAAACCTTGAAGATTAGGAATATAGAAAAGTATAAATGACAAAAATTTTGATAATGTAATACTTGAATAATTGAGAGGGCAAAGGAAGAAACATGAGGGAAATGTGAAGATGCGCATTTCCTTATTACCTGTAATTGAGGTCTAAAGATATTATTTATAGGTTATAAATCCAACATTGATACTTTATACACATGAAGATTTAGAAGTGACCAGTAGTAGAAATATAAAAATATAATGTTCTATCTATCATTTATCTATATAAAAACCTGAATAATGATAATAATTAAAATAATTATTTTACATATTTTAAACCATGAGCAATCAGATAAAAAAGATTGAAGGTATGTATTGACTATAAGTAAATTAAATGATAATATATAATTTTAAAGTAGAGAATGTATCTCCTATTTTAACTTCATGAAACATTTACAAGAATGCGTGGAAAGAAAAAATAAATTAAAAATAAACATTTTATAAACCATATTGTTGACACTGAAATAAAATAAGAAATTAGTCATACTTACTAAAAGGTGATTTTTTATTAAATTATTTTAATAAAGACCACACAAAACTGATTCTTTAAGTGATCAGTAACATAGAAAGGCATAAAGATACAGTAAATCTCAGGAAAAAAGAAAATGATAGATATAGATGGCATACAATGCAAAAAATATTATACACACTTTTCAACAAGTAAACTTGAAAGTTTTGATGAAATTCATTATTTTTCTAGATAAATAGAAATGTAAATTCCACAGAGAGTAATAAAAATTTAATTTTCACTCTCTTAAATGTACACCAATCCCAAATGAATTTGTGCATAAGCACTGCCAGGCTTAAAAATAATAATAATTCATACAGTATTTAAATTATTCTAGAGCAAAAGAAAATAATCAGAAGACTTCCAGTTAATCCATATCAAAACCACATAAAGAAAGAACTCTTATAGGTGCAATTGGTGTGTATATATGCAACCATTCTTTAATAGTTCCAAAATCTCACAATAAACATTAGCCTCTCCAGCATCATATAATGTTTAAATTTGTCCTAACTAGTTAACCCAAATATGCTTAATGACCTTTTTAATAGAATTTAATTCCCTCCTCAAAAAGCCCTTTTTAAATAGTGTCTCAGTCACCTATCTTAGTGTTTATAGTACAGAAGCTTTAACTGTGGTGTTCCTACATCAGTGAACTTTTATCTTATGGGCTTTGTAAATAAAATTGTATTCTCCGTAAAAAAACAAACAACAACAACAACAAAAAAAAAAAACATTAGCCTCTCCTTTTCTAATACCTTGAATTTAATCAGCTACAAAATTCTATGGGCGTTCCCCGCAAAATGTCTTTTGCTCACTCCTTCCTTTTTGTTTCCACTTTCTAAATCCAGGCCATCGCACTCAGGCTTTACATGATGACCACAGTAATTTTAATAAGTTGTCTGTGTGCTTCCTATCTCTCATAACTCTAGTCTTTCCTACACATTCCTTTCTGAACAGCTTTCTTGAGATAATTTCTTTACACCTTTTTCACCCTTGTTCAAAAATTTTCTTGTCTCTTTTCCAGTTGGCACTTAGAGTGCTCCTCCGTTTGTTACAACTTGTCCATGCAGCTTTTTTTCTCAGGTCCCATGTAGACAACTCGAAACAAATTGTTCTTTTTACGATTCTCTGAAAAGTTCTTAAGTATTCTGAGCTCAGTGGGTTTGTTTAATTTTGTAGTAATACCTGGAGAGCTTTATTTCTCTGACTTTTCAAATCCTTCTGACTTTTCAAATCCTGTAGTTAAGATTGAACTTAAAATACTACAATCTGTTAAAAGTTCCCTTACCCCATCAGTTGTATCTCTCCCATTTACACACAAACTTCTTTCTATATTACAGTATTTTTTATTCCTATTACATCAAAGTTGTTTTAACATGCAGCTGCTCCCCTACACTGGGAAGTCCTGAGGAGAAGTGATCATTTCTTAATTATCTCCACAGATTTCACAGCAAAATGATTGCACTGAAAAATAATTGAAGAATAAAAGTATCTATGCTTACCATAAATCAGTGTATATTTATCCTTAAAGCTGAGAGTTTTAGCATTGTAGAACTAATGTTAGTAAAATATGGGTTATTAAGAGGAAGATAGAATGTAAGATGCCTTGGGGTCTTCTCTTAACATCCATATTTGTCTTGTTAACCCTAAATGTTTTCAAATGTGTTTGAGGCATGTCATACTATATTTTTTAATTAACAGTTGTACTTAGAGTTCACCTATCATTTTCTCCATAGTCAGTGATAGCAGATTATTTCTTTTTCTTATGTGATGTTTTCTACATAATACCAGGTTACATTCATTATATTTTTTGAGTTCATTATCAGTTTATATAGTTATTATGAACCCTATGATTCATTTATTCAGCAGATGTTTATAAGGCACCTACTAAATGGCAGACTCTGTGTTCTATTATCTGGAACACTTGAAAAGCTATATCCGGTGTTGGGTGGAAAAATATGATTAGTTTAGCTACTTGTCAAAGCAGGATGATATTTAGATGCTGAAAAACCAAAAGTCACGGTAATTTAAACAAGTTATTTATTTCTCTTTATGTGAATGAAGTCCAGGAGTAGTGGTTCAGGGCTGGCCTGGCATGGCACTCTACAGTTTAAAGTTATCTTGTTGCTGTACCTTCTTTTGCACTTATATGTCAGACTAAGTCCAATCTGGAAAAAGAAACTAGGCAGGAATCAAAACAAGGAAAGCTGAATATAGTAAATTACTAATTTTAATAGGATTGGAATTAAATCATGTGAGCTAGTAAGAAATTAAGATGACTCTAAAGAATACTGAATAGCAGATGTGAAATGTGTTTAATATAATAACATACATAATATGATATGATATATGGTATGATATGTTATAGCTACTGCTCTAGGGCTTAGATTAGGCATTCAAAGAAGAATTTTTATCTTCTACCTGCTCCCAATGAGGGATGTAATCCAGATATTGTTGGAGAGAACAAGAACATAGCTCAGAATGGAAAGGAAGTTGCTGTGAAGCAACACTGCTAGAACAGGCTGGAAATATGTTTTCAGTAACTTGCCAGAAATCTGCACTCTAGGTTGCTAGAGAAAGTTGTTCATTGTGGGGGAAGTGGAGGTATCTCATCAAAGGCTCTCAGCTACAAAACTGTCTGAAGGAGGTTCCCAGGGAATTGTATGGCCACTGGGTGGTACAAGATGCTGGGTAGTATATCTGCAAGGAGTATACACTGCAAGTAGCCTGAGCCTGGAGTTTTTGCTCCTATTGCAGGAGCTCAGTGCTAAGCAAAGCCATGCTCTGTAGGAACCTGCATGGGAGGCCTCAAAAGGATTCTGGAACAAGATCAAACTCTCTCTTTCTGCACTGTACTAACTTTCTTTCTCCAGGACCCTTCTAACTAAGCTTAAGAAAAAAGGAACAATATTTAAAAGTAACTGATCCAATTTTATGGAGCAGACAAAAAGGGTGAATTTGGAGCTAAGAGGTATTAAACTGGAAACCATCATACCCAGTGATTTAAAGTTGCAACTCAAGCAAGTATCACAATTCTCGATTTCAAGATACACTACAAAGCTGTAGTAATCAAAACAATATGGTACCGGCACAAAAATAGACACATAGATCAATAGAACAGGACAGAGAGCCCAGAAATGAACCCACATTTTATATGGTCAATTAATCTGTGATAAAGGAGGCAAGAATATACATTGGGAAAAGGCAGTCTGTTCAATAAATGACGCTGGGAAAATTAGATGATACATGTGAAGGATTTAAACTAACACCATGCTCAAAAGTAAACTCAAAATGGGTTAAAGACCTAAATGTGAGACCTGATACCACAAAAATCCTAGAAGAGAATACAGACAATACTTTCTCTTACATTGGCTATAGCAACATATTTCTAGATATGAATTCTGAGGCAAAGGAGATAGATAGAAGCAAAACTAAACAATTGGCAATGGATCAAAATATAAAGCTTTTGCACAGTGAAGGGAACTATTAACAAAATGAAAAGGCAATTTACTGAACAGGAGAAGATATTTGCAAATGATGTATCTGATAAGAGATTAATATCCAAAATATATAATGAACATGTACAGCTCAACACCAGAAAAACAAGTCTGATTTAAAAAGGCAGAGGGACACCTGGGTGGCTCAGTTGGTTGAGTGGCTGCCTTCGGCTCAGGTCATGATCCCAGTGTCCTAGGATGGAGTCTTACATCGGGCTCTGTGCTCAGCGGGGAGCCTGCTTCTCCCTCTGCCTCTGCCTGCCATTCTGTCTGCCTGTGCTTCCTCTCTCTCTCTCTGTCTGACAAATAAATAAAATCTTTTAAAAAAATGCACAGAACATCAGAAAAGACATTTTTCCAAAGAAGACATACAGATGATAAACAGACACATGAAAAGATGACATACAGATGATAAACAGACACATGAAAAGTTGCTCAACATCATTAATCATTATGGAAATACAAATCCAAACCACATTTATAAATTACTTTACACTTGTCAGAATGGCTAAAATAAAAAAGACAAGAAATAGCAAGTTCTGGCAAGGATATGTAGAAAAAGGAACCCATGTGCACTGTTGCTGGAAATGTAAATTGGGTCAGCCAATGTGGAAAACAATGTAGAGGTTCCTCAAAAAATTAAAAATAAAAATATGACATGATCCAGTAAATTCCACTACTGGGTATTTACGCAAAGAAAATGAAAAAAATATATATGTATCTGTGTCTGTTGCAGCATTATTTGCAATAGCCAAGATATGGAAGCAACCCAGCTATACATTGATAAATAGATAAGGAAGATGTGGTATATATACATGATGGAATATTATGGAGCCATTAAAAGGATGAAATCATAACATTTGTGACAATATGGATGGACCTGGAAGGTTATTATGTTAAGTGGCTAAGTGACATAAATCAGACTGAGAAAAACAAATACCATACAGGTTTATCCATATGGATTATCAAAAAAAAAAAAAAAGCCAAATGAAAAGCAGAATTAGACCTATAAATACAGAGAACAAACTGATGGTTGCCAGAGTGGGGGAAATGAGGGGCTGGGCAAAATAGGTGAAGGACAGTGGGAGATAGGGGCTTGCAGTTATAGAATTAATAAATCCTGAAAATAAAAGGCACAGAATAAGGAATATAGTCAATGATTTTTTTCAAAGATTTTATTTATTTATTTGACAGACAGAGATCACAAGCAGGCAGAGGGGCAGGCAGAGAGAGGAAGGTAAGCAGGCTCCCTGTTGAGCAGAGAGCCCGATGCCAGGCTCGATCCCAGGACCTGAAATCATGACCTGAGCTGAAGGCAGAGGCTTTAACCCACTGAGCCACCCAGGCTCCCATAGTCAATGATATTTTAAAAGCATTGTGTGGTGACAGTTGATAGCTATTCTTGGTAATGAGCATAGCATAATATACAAAATTGTTGAATCACTATGTGGTACACCTGAAGCCAGTGTAGCATTGTGTGTCAACTATATTCAAATGATTCTCATTTTCCAGATCCTTGCTCATTATTTAATATCTATCCTCTCTTGTGTCTCCCTTTCATATTCATGAACTCTGATAAAGATTTCAGAGAGCAGGACTAGATTTACAAGGGGACGTGTTGGCTACCAAATAGGAAAAAAACTACATCCTGCATTTCCAAGCTGCTGTCTGAAAGTATCTGACTCCAAAAGTGACACTCTTAGATAATATTTGACTGATAAGCTATACTAAATTTAGATACATAGGCAAAAGGATGATATTTCACTTGTAACTTTTAATCAGAAGAAACCATTAAACATAGTGTCCCTCTTTCTCCACATGCCTTACATAAAGATTTTTTTTTTAAGATTTTTATTTATTTTTTTGACAGAAAGAGACACAGCAAGAGAGGGCACATAAGCAGGGGGAGTGGGAGAGGGAGAAGCAGGCTTCCTGCTGAGCCTGATGCAGGGCTCTATCCCAGGACCCTGGGATTGTGACCTGGGCCAAAGGCAGACGCTTAATGCCTGAGCCACCCAAGTGCCCCCTTGCATAAAGATTTTTAAACATCTTTAAAGTTTTGATATACATTTTGTTACATTTTAATCAGATAAAGTTAAAGATAGTGAAGTGACATATATTTAGTCTTACAGTTTATGAAATACAGAACTTTGATTAAGAACAAGGATAGCTAATCTGTGAGATAACATGAGATCTAGAAAGGAACAACCCATAATGAATGGAGATGCTATAATTTAGCCTTTCTGAACCTTGTGAAGTTGTGCCTCCAATAAGAAAGAATTAAACCATGGACATTGGGGAGGGTCTGTGCTATGTTGAGTGCTGTGAATAGTGTAAGACTGATGAATCACAGACCTGTACCCCTGAAACAAATAATACATTATATGTTATTTTAAAAAGTACCAAATAGAGGGAAGTTCATACTATTTATGTTTCATTTTCTGCTATTGTAATTTTGCTATATACACCTAAAAATATTTTTCACCTGAAATAATACTATTTTTCCCTCTGGTAGAATCAAAGCGTTGGTTTCTAATTCTCAGAATGCCATATTATCAACATTTAGGAGTCTAAAAACCCACAGGAGTAAATTTATGAGTCTAAAAACCTACAGAAGGAAAAACTAAGCCTCAGGAAAAACAAAATTGCTGCCTAACCTACTTCTATTATCCCCACAACTGTATTTGAAAAGAAATAACTTCTCACAAACCACCAAAATGTAGGGCTAGAATGCACTGCTTTGAATTATACTTTACGATGATAATGCCTTGTGGTCTTGTTTATTATTGTGTTTAGAGAGTTCCATAGTATAAGCTTTTTTAGTGGTTTTCTGCTTTACCTGGCAGCTCTAAGCCACTTTTGGAGATACTACTAGAGGGGATAATCAAGGTAACTTTTAATACTTTAATTCTTTCCTTCAGGGGCATATTTTTGTCTATTTTAGACTATCAACCATCACTTTTTAGCACTAAAACATGCTTATGTGGTGAAAATATTTTTCACAGTTTTGATCTTTTCCTAGGTACCAGGATCTACCTCCTTATTTGATAGCTGAGTCCTTTGGGAAACCTCAGAAAAAAATATTACAAAGCCTAGGCACATGGCAATCAATCTAGTTTCCTTATATATCTCCAGTTCTCCATATATATATATATCCAGTTCTCCACAATCTCTTTATACCCAAGATATATTTAAATACCTTCTTCACCTCTGTATCCCATTATAAAAAGTAGTGCCTGATCCACAGTGGCAGCTCAGGAACATATTTTAGTTGCATTATTTTTTCATTATATTATGTTCCAGTGGGAGTTTTTATTATTCTCAGGTAATTAAGAAACAAAGTATGGCATCTTTCTTCCCAATACAACATAATGATTTTCCTGCAATTTCAATAACTTATAAACGCTGACTTATTACCAGAAGGGAAGGAAAATGAGTCAAGGGGATAGTGAAGAGTATTACTTGTAGAGGAACAAAGAATCACCTTCAATCCCGTAGTTCAAACACCTTTGATCCTGTTGATGGGAAAAAAGAAAAGAGCTGTGGCAACTAATGCAGTTCAGCATTTAACTATAAGTGCTAAGAAAATCAGGCTTCATCAGATATGCAGTTGACTGCATTCCTAAGGTAACACTTTTCTCTCTTGGCTTCCAACATCACAATATATATATATCTTTGCATTCTTAAGAGATTCCAGTTCCTTTTTGTATATGCATGGCTCCTCCTTTTCTATCTCATAATATTTGGTTTCCCAAAAATTTTGCCCAAAGTTATTTATTCTTCCCTCTCGTTCTCCCTTTGTGCCATATATGCTATGATCCTATTTGAGGGTTGCTTTTAAACCTTTATTTCTATGGGTAGTTTTCTTCTATCCTTTGGGTCCACTTTTCCAACAGCTTCTATTTCTAAATGGATACTACAGAGATTTTAAGGACAATGTAGTAAAATTCAGCTTATCTTCTCTATAATATTGTTCTCTTAGTGATATTTTATGACTTCAGAATTGTTAAGTTATTCTATAGTAGGGAGTGCAGTGAATTAAAAGCAGTGTCTTTCTCATTAAAAAAAGTGATGTCCTCTCCAGCTCTGGTTTCCTCCACTGTACTATTCCTCTATCCTGACCATATTGTCAGACTTCCCTGGTGCTTGAAGTATCATCTAACATGATAAAATATTGCTTGTTGAATCTTGTATTGCATATCTAGGGAGTAGGCATAAAATCAGTAAGTGCAGAAGGATTTCTACCCACATTACTCCTGCCTCCCAAAAAAGACAGGTTAAAAGGAATAGAAAATTAATCACATTTTTATTTTTTAAATGGAGTCTTACCTAAAGATCATGAGTAACTGAAAAATCATTTAAATCACAAATTTACACTGATCATTACTTAATATACAAAGCACTGATATTACTAATCAAGGAGCATTATTTAGTTTATACACAAAAAAAAATCCTCGTTCTATTAAAATGTTTCTGTATAAGGGTTAATTGTGAACATATTTTGATCTGATATGAGCATCTGGAACAATTCTTAAGTGGTTAAAAATTGATCACTGAAAGCCAACACATTGCTATTAGCTATTGAATAGTTCCCTTTACTAATGGCTCAGTAGTCTCTAGGACTTGAAGAAAATGCCGGACTACTTAAATGGTAAGTGTCAAATGCATCTGCATAGTAATCACTCTGTGTGTCTGATATAAGTAAACTATTTTTAATATACTATTAGAAATATAGAATAAACAAATATGGAAGGTAGGTTAGATAAGAAAAATTAGATAGATGCATGTGTCCTCCATTGTATTTGCTGGATTTACTTGGGTGTCTCTTTATCCCAAGGTACTTTTATTAGCCAACAGCAACAATTTAAAAATCCAGCAATATTGTCTGTAGAGATTGCCCATGAATCATAGCATAGTTAGAATACTTGTATCTTGTTTACCAGGGTATTGAGCAGAGTCCAAAGTTGTGGTTTTAGTTCAAGTAGGGTTAAGAAGCATTCCTTTTCCCAAGCATGTATTTAAAGGAGTTGTATACATAGGAATTTGGATTTTCTTGACTTACAAAAGAATGCAGTGAACCTGTAAGTACCCTTTGCCTAGTTTCTGTTTTTTGCTTGCAGCACAATTCACCTGGGGAACATTACCCTGCGACTACTGGGGCCATTTTGCCCACATAATTAGTAGAAGTTCCATGGAATTTACATCACCTTGAGGCAGCTCTTTGCCAATGACTGACTGCTGTAGGAGTATGAAAACCTTCATCCCTTGTTTTTAACCAGGACAAACAGTGAGGCACAATTTATACCCTAGCATTCCCCTGTGTAATCCGCTTTAACTGAGATCAAAGCTTTGCTTGGCTTCCTCCCCTTTCTTCTCTTGGTTCTCTTACAGTCTTAAAGTTTTCTGTTTGGAATGCTTACTAATAAATCCATTGCTTTCTAATCTTCTTCTCAGGATCTGCTTCCAACATGTATTCATGTATGTATTTATTTTATGGCAGAGGCAACCAGGGGTGCAGGAAGAAGAAGAGGAGCATAGTATGGCATGGAGACTCTCCCTGTTTTACACTCTTGTTGATTTGGAACGCCAAAAAATTTCTAGAAGAAATTGCTATTTTATGAGCTATTTTTTGAAAAAAAAATTTTTTTTAACGATTTTGTTTATTTACTTGACAGACAGAGATCACAAGTAGGCAGAGAGGCAGGCAGGGCGAGTGGGGGGGGGGGGAGCAGGCTCCCTGCTGAGCAGAGAGCCCAATGTGGGGTTCGATCCCAGGTTCCTGGGATCATGACCTGAGCCAAAGGCAGAGGCTTTAACCCACTGAGCCACCCAGGTGCCCTGTCCATGATGATTTAAGACCAAGGTGATAAATTATGAGAGCAAAGTTAGGGAGAGGGACATTCTCCATATTCTTGTGGCACGCTCTGTAATGTTTGAATACCTCAAGGATTGTCGGCTTTAAAGCAAGAGGAGAGAATAATTTCATTGGCATTTACAAAGGAGGATTTTAGCAGTAAAGAAAATGAAGAGCAGTTCAGAGAGAATATCTTCAGATTTGTAATTGAGCAAATGAGACATCATCTATGAAAGATCTCTTGAAGACCAGTCAGAACTTATGGAGAACCACGGAGTGTAAAACTGTTATACCATTATGAAGCATCCTTTTGTCTTGGAGGGATCTCATTAAATGTAACCTTACTTATTAAATAAGGCTATCTTCTAAATCTTCTAAGAAACTCCTATTACATAAAGTTAATTCTCACTAGGAACAAAAATAAAGAGATGCTAATTTTTGGTGGAATATAAAGGATTTTCCTATCACCCTAATTATAGAACTAAGTGAAACTAAATTATTTTCTAAATTCTTCCAGTAAATCTGGTAGAAATATTAAGCTTAAATTAGCCTTTCCATTGTAATTCTCTTAGGCCCTTTTTGGAGCAGAAAAGAATGAAGAATTTCAACTCTCTATTGACAGCCATGTACAAAAGGGCTCTGGCTTTAGATCTAAGAATAGGAAGAAGTCATAAGGTCTCAAGGCACTTGCCTGGAGGTTAATTAATCAGTATTAGTATTCATCTTCACAACTATATTTTTACTTGCTACCAATTGGCTGAGCAGATGGTAAAGGCTAGAAATCTGGCACATCTTAAAAAATAATCAGATCTCATCAAGTCAATTAGTTTTGGAAACTACATTAGAAATTCTTTGCTGACTTAAGGAGAAACCGTTTCCTAGTAATGTTTGTTCTGGGAAAAAGATCTGTGCTGCAAACAATTCTTCTCTACTTAATGACCTTTCCCCATCCCCCCACTCCACACACACACTTGTTGATAGAAACAAACAGAAGGAGACTCCACCCCCCAAAGAAAAAAAAAAGGAACATTTTACAAGCTAGTTTAGTCTCTGATTAGAGAAGACATTGGAAGCTGATTCCTTCACGTTGGCTTGTACCAACGGTCTAAAACAATTTTCTCTCCCTTTAAAGGAACATATACACATATGCAATAAAGGAAAAATGAGATAGAGAGAGGAAAAAAAATCCCAAAGCAGCAAAGAATAAGAAAGAAACATACGGCATATCCTATAAAGGAGCCAAACAGTCAGTTTCCTGCCAGCAAACCTGAAATGATTAATTGCCAGCTCCACAGAAGGTGGAAAATTTTAGAATAAGAGAAAAGAAGAAATAACCTGAGGAAACATTTAAAATGTTAAACAATGTAGCTTTCTCCAAAACTATTTGATAACCAATTAAGAAAAGACGAGTATGACAGAACTGAATTCTATAATGCTCTTTCGGTAGCAAGTCATAGATACTGATTATTTTAATTATCTCTTAGATGTCTGTAAACTGACTGATGTATAAAAGTACAAAATACCAAAGAATATTAAGATAATCCCAAAAATGTAAATATCTATAAAATAATATGGAGACTTATGATATATCATGGCCTAAAGTCAAATAACTTTTATTTTTGTTGTTTGTTTTAAAGAGTAGTCATTTATATATTCACATATACACACAAACACACAATATGGTAGGCATATTCTTGCAGCTGTGGGGAAAAAAAACAGTGAACAAAATAGACTAAAATCTCAACTTTTATAGGGTTTACTTTCTATTAAGATAACAGGTATTAAACACTAAATTCAAAATATTGTATATTGTAAGGTGATGACTGCCTCGGAGAAAAATAAAGCAGTGATGATGAATAAGGAGTATTTGGAAGGGTAGTTGTAAGTGTCTAGGTTGGATAAAGGAGCCCTTCTAGATAAGGGGACCTCTGAGGCAAGATCCAAAGGACATGAGGATGAGAACTATCTGGGGAGAGGAAAGAGTAGTTCCGGAGAACTAAAGCAGCTTGTGCTTGTCATTGCTTGAGTTATAAGAGAGAGATACTTCTATAATGTGAGCAAGAGGAGAGTAAGAGGAGATGAAGGGAAAGAGATGAAAGAGACCAGATGATGCAATGTCATGTCGATAATAGGAAGTGAAATCTGAGGACCTTGGAGAATTTTGAGCAAAGAAATGACATGCTGTGAGTTATATTTTGTGAGTATTTCAGGTCTCTTCCTATGAGAACAGATTGATAGGGGCAAAAGCTAAAGCATGAAGGCTGTTGGAAAAGTCTAGGCTCTCTATATAAATTGTGACATCATAAGAAACATGTGCATTGATAACACCTGAAAACATTTTATTATTAGGTGAACATTCAGGTAATATATTTTTTTAAGTCATCATAAACAATTAGACACACATTCTGATAACTCTTAGAATCTTAAAAATAAGTAAAAATCTCTAAGTCTGTCTTGAAAGTATGGAGAATGTGGACCTATTGCATGAATTACAATTATATATATATTTTTATCTTTAAAACAAAAACTTGAAAGTGTTCAATAAGTAATCCCATTTTAGGCATACCTATCACCTGGGGCCTTGTTAGGAATGTAGATTCTGGGGTACTGTTCAAGACCTACTCATTTGTGTGCATATTAAAGTGTGAGCAGCACTGCTCTATTTTATACAATTAAATTTGTAGATGAAAAAATAAAGACCACAGATGGCAAGAGAACACAGACTCCCTGGATCCTTTACATTCATTTGTGTCTCTCATTTTTTCAAAGATGTTTTTCTTCTTTTCTCCCTAGCAACATAACAACAACCCTGAGGCAAGTTTCTCATTATTATAAAATCAGTGGAGGTAGGGATTTTGCTCTGCTCATCACTGTGTCCACAGCACTCAGAATGGTACCTCGACTAGAGTAGGTGCTTAGAAACTTTGAATGGATTAACTATACACTGATTGTTGTGCATGGTCCTCAAGCTTACTGAAAACTCAAACCAACAATACACAAGAATGGACAGAAGAATATAAGACCAAAGTATAATTAATTGAAACAGATATTGACAAACAGTATCTATCCTTGCTTGCTCCAGAAAGAGATGCATACTGTCTCAAGTCCTTTTTATGTGACATCGCTAAGAATTGGCCAAAGCAACTTAGACAGCTGAACTCAAAAACAAGATACATGAATATAGATTTCATCTCCTGATTTAAGTTACTGAAATGTAAGTAAATAAATAATGTAGATAGAATATGAGATAAAAAATTTAAGTTGTTAGTCCGATTTGATTTATGGCTTTTATGTGCTAGACTTGTACTTGCCTCCTACAAAGCTGATTCACACCCATCTCAACCCACAAAGCTCCCCATGAGCATTCCATACTCTGCTCACATAGCCTCTTCATGTAAACTTTCCTAATCTCTCTAGGGACAATTTTTCTCTGTCCTGTATGTCTATGTGTTACTTTTTCCAAATCTGTAATTTAGCACTCCTTCTTGTAACATTATTCTACTTACTTTGGGCTTCTTCTTTTTGCCTATCATTCCAATCAACAAACACTGAAAAAAACTGTTAAGTTTACAAAATATAAGAAAATTCTAATGCAAAAAGCTTCTAGGAGAAGGGGATTCTCTATATTGTTAAAAGAAGGGGAGGGGGAATATGTGCTTATAGTTTGTATCTTTCCTCTTCAATTTTAGAAGCCCTTATGGAAATTCTGTTTTCACAAATTTACTTTGTAAGCAGCCTCTTGAATCAAGGGCTATTACAAACCCATGATGCTCACACAGAATCTGTATAGTTTCTGATTTTGTCTCACCTTGATTTCCCAGGATGCTACTGTTGGACAGTTTGCATTTACTTCCTCCTCCTTTGTCTGTTTCCTGGTTTCCTAAGCATACGTAGCATTGGGATGAGCTAAAAGTCATTTTTATGTAATTAAATGCACTTGAAATAAAGTTTGCCAAGCATAAAAACTCCTCTAATCTTCTGTCAACAAAGCCCAATAATGAAATTTGTAGGAAGAAATTCTTAAGTTTAAACTCCACGGGTCAAATAAGTGGGCTTTGAAATAATTTTTAATGTCACTAAAGTGGCGGGGGGGATTCACCTACTATTAAGATATAGGAATATTATTTATGAAAGTGAAATTGTATAAAATTTCTAACTGATAGAAATAAGCCATCATTACTGACAGTAGATAATCATTGAGCACTTATCCCAAGGCTTGTGTCGAGGTCTAGAATAGAAAGCTGAAATGAGCAGGCATTCGATTAGCCACTTATGCTACATAGTGATGAGAAGTGGAAACCATCTTTCTGTTATCATAAGATGACCATAAATATTTATTTGTGTATCTGTAACATTCCCTCCACTTGTAAAAGTCACTTAAGTCTCTTCTATAACCAGGTATCTTCTTCACTGAGGAGAAGCCAAAGGGATTGATAACAATCTCACTTCATAAAGTTGCTCCTTCTTGAATGATTGGTGTTATTAAGGGTATTTATGAATTAGAACCAAATGAGACAGACCATTAAATTATACCATTTGGATACAAATAGAAAAAGGTTAATCTGTCTCTGAAATCAACCCTTGCTATTGGTGTGTATCCTGAGATTTAGTTTAGAGTTTGAATTTTTTTCTTTTTTAACTAAAGAGATTACCTTTTTTTTTCTTTCTTTCCTTTTTTTTCCTTTTTTTCTCTTTCCTTTTCTTTTATCCTTTTCTTTTCTTTTTAAAGGTTGATTTTTATTATTTGAGAGCAAGAGAGTGGCTGACTCAGGCTCCACTAGGTGCTCCACTGGGCTCAGTCTTATGACCCAGAGATCATGATCTGAGCTGAAACTAAGAGTCACCACCTAAGGGACTCAGCCACCCCAGTTCCCACCATTGTTTTTCAGAGACACATTTTATGCTGATACTCATAAGAACAGAGAGAGGTAGTGTGGATGGATACCATGGTAGTGGGTCATCCCCAAATTAAAGATGAGCAGAGGGACAAGAGTTTATGTGCATGCCTAAGGTTATGCAGACTTAGGAAGACTTAGGCAGACTTAGGAAGACAGCTCAGCCTTTCTGACTTTATGTTCAATGTGCTTTCCAATAAAAACAACACTAGTTACTTTTATCAGTGCACAATAAAAGAAAATCTAATTTATGCTTTAAAGTCCTCAGGTAGAAGAGTAAGTGCTTTTTTCTCATATATGGAAATTAACCCATCTCTCTGAATTTTACAGCAAGATATTAGTATGAAACATTAATAATATGTATATAGTGCATGTGTTTTATTTGCTCTATGATTAACTTTGTCCCAGTATCTTCAGTGAATATTTGTTTCCACTACTTAGGCATTTTCACAAATAAATTAGTTGACTCATGGGCTGGAAGAACCTAATTTGATGTAGAATAACCAAAACTTATGTCAGATCAAAAAAGGAACAGAAAGCTCATTGTTCAATTATGATGATGTTTTAAGATAATGATTTTCTAATATTAAGGGCAAGGTATCTGGAAATTGTTCAACCTATGGTTCCTTATTAGCTGTGTATCTTTGGCTAAGTTATTAAACCTCCTTTATATATTAGTGTGCTGCTCTACAAAATGAGGACAAAAATAATACTTTATAAGCTTGTAGTAGATTGAATGTGCTAATATGTGTAAAACACTTATAAGCATGTTGGGTGCATAAATATGTACTCAATTACAGATACTTTTATTATGGTCTTAGTTTAAAAGCCTAGAAGAATTAAATATAGCTGTTTAATTTAACTGAGATGGAGCTGTTCTTTTTCTGTATACTTTTACTAGTTGTCATAAATCTTTTCATCAACATGTATAATTTTACTAGCTGTATACTATAAATATAAATCTTTTCATCAATATGTGTTTTTTACTCTTGGAATGTATTAAAATACAAAAGTCTGCAAAAATTATATATTCCTTTCTTTTTATGAAATTTTATTGTGAATAAAAATTTCCTAGACTGATAACTATTATTTAATATAAATATAAAACTTAGAAAATATAATATGCTCAAAACTAGAGAGAGTGGGGTGAGTTGTGATGACATTATTATTCGATGTGGGACCAAATGTGTTTAAAGATAAAGAGCAGTTGCAGAACTGTCGAAGTGTTTGATGGATTAATTAGATATTTACAATAAGAAGTGTTAATACACTGTGACCCATAACTCAAGGAAATAGAGGGTAATTAACATGTTTACTAATGGTTCATAATACCCAGTCCTTGATTTATCTTTGGTAGTCCTTTCCATTCTCATTTATTTCCCTTTCCTTTATATGTAGGCATCTCAGCCTCCCTTCCTTTGAGTTTCTCTTCCACTTTTATTCCCCATTCTGCATTTCACTCTTATATTTTTAGCTCCTTCTGTATTCTTTTTTTATGCATCAATACACTGAAGAGTAATAAAAGTGGACATTATTATTTTAAACAAATTTGTTTCTTGTTCATAGTTCTGTAATTAGAATACTATTATGTATATGCCCCATTACAAATCAGTCTCTATATTTTCTTTTTTTTTTTTAAAGATTTTATTTATTTATTTGACAGAGAGAAATTACAAGTAAGCAGAGAGGCAGGCAGAGAGAGGAGGAAGCAGGCTCCCTGCTGAGCAGAGAGCCCGATGCGGGACTCGATCCCAGGACCCTGAGATCATGACCTGAGCCGAAGGCAGCGGCTTAACCCACTGAGCCACCCAGGCGCCCAAGTCTCTATATTTCTGTATGACATTTTCATCACTTCAAAAGGGCCTACGAGCCTATCTCATATATAACTTCCCCAAAAAGGTAAAGTCTAAATTCCTATTTAGGATAAAGTTAATCTTGATTTTACTAGTTTTCTCAGCTTTCCTAATCACTATTCCTGCACTCACTTCTAGATTAAAGAATTGCTGTGATGTTCATTTGACATTTGCTCTTCCCTGGAGAGCCGAGGAGGTAGCACTCATAAAGTAAATAATAATTTCCTGCATCTCTACTATTTTTTGATCCTATTCCTTGGGGGTCAGTAAAACACATGGTTAAATTGATTTTCTGAGGCCCCTAAACCTAAAATCTTTGTTTTTCAAAGAATCCTTTGAAGTGCTTGTGGTTTTTGAATGCTAAATGGCATTCTTGATCTATGGCAGTGTTCCTGCCTGGTCAAATTGTCATTAACTTTCACCTTTATTGCAAATTTTCATAGAAAGCCACATGGAGGTGATACATCATTTGAAAATAGTTAATTAGTGCCCTGCTTCTCTTTGCAGTTCTCTCCAACAAGGGCATACACATCAACAGATTAATATTCCATGGTACCAAAATTGTATTTCAATATGGGCATTGGGTCTTTTCCTTAATGTGTTCAAAATTAAAAATGTGTACGAGGCATCAAATATCAGCACATTAAGTGAATAATAAGGAACATGATTTAGATATTGTGGGAATATACTAAGAAATACTTTTGCTCCTCCTGTAACTGAAGTACAAATTTGGAGAAACATTAATATTCTTATAAAAATGTTAAAACATTATATGTAATGTACACATAAACACATATATAATATGCTTCCAAAACTGGTATTCCATGCTATTAAACCTATAAATTATGGTATCTTAAACATAAAAATGTCTACTTGGCCAGGAGAGTGATCAACTTAATAGGGAAATCAGAGAAAACTCTCTTATGTATCATCATGTAAGAGTGTATGGAATCCACATAATTCACATAGAAATAACCAATAATGTTCTCTGTCACCACATATACAACTATTATTGAAAATGATGACAAAATTGATGGTGATGCATATATCTCAAGTGTTTAATGGATTCATTATTTTGTTACATAGGAAATATTTTATTTTGGAGCTTTTTTTTTTTTTTTTTTTTTAAAGATTTTATTTATTTATTTGACAGACAGAGATCACAAGTAGGCAGAGAGGCAGGCAGAGAGAGAGGAGGAAGCAGGCTTCCTGCTGAGCAGAGAGCCCGATATGGGACTCGATCCCAGGACCCTGAGATCATGACCTGAGCCGAAGGCAGCGGCTTAACGCACTGAGCCACCCAGGCGCCCCTATTTTGGAGCTTTTTGATTAAAAACATCTTTACAAGTTTCTCAGATTTTTTTTTATTTTTATAATCGCTCTTTTTTTTTTCTTTTTTCCATTTACATTTTTTTTATTTTTTATAAACATATATATTTATCTCCAGGGGTACAGGTCTGTGAATCACCAGATTACACACTTCACAGCACTCACCAAAGCACATACCCTCCCCAATGTCCATAATCCCACCCCCTTCTCCCAAACCCCCTCCCCCCAGCAACCCTCAGTTTGTTTTGTGAGATTAAGAGTCAATTTATGGTTTGTCTCCCTCCCAATCCCATCTTGTTTCATTTATTCTTCTCGTACCCACTTAAGCCCCCATGTTGCATCACCACTTCCTCAGATTTTTGGTTAGTCTTTTATCGTGGGCTTTTTGTGGGGTTTTTTGGCATAAAAGGCATGAAATAAATTCATGAATACACCTGTAGAGGAAATTACAAGAATATGACAGTATGATGGCCAAAAACAGCGATAAAATGGGGATTCTTGCTAAAATCCCTCTTTGTGCTGAGACATTATCATTTTAACAATCAGTTGCTGGTGCCAGTTGGAGCAGGTTGAATACAAAAAGAAAAATTAAAAACTTGTCTTTATCTTCAATATTCTCAGTATTTTGTTCACATAAAAATATACAAGTGAGATCATTTGGTGCTCAATAACTTCTAAATTATATAGTAGTTATTAGAGACAAAATTGGATTACAGAGGAGTAGAGCTATGGATGGGCCCAGGTAAATGGAAAGATTACTGTGATTGGTGAAACTCCCTAAACAATCATAAAGTATGGGTGTTTGTTTTCGGTGGAGAAATGTAATGATTTTATATAAGGGAAAAAGAATTATGGGAGCAAAAAGGAACTGAGAATAAATGCAATATGTCCTGGATGTATAAGAGGTGTCAATTTCATCCAAGGGAAGCTTTGATACATTGAAGAAAAAGAATGGGCTTTGTAATACAATACTGTTTGAAATTTTTGTTCTTCTACTTACCAGCTGTGTAATATGGAGAAGTTAGATGACATCTTTTGGTCTTACTTTTTTCACTGGCAAATTAGAGGAAGTAACAAATAATTTTGAAGTATTTTTTGAAGATTGCATAAGGAGACAAATGAAAAAGGCCAGCATAATATGATAGGAATTGCATGACCATTTCCTAAAGATCCCAAAAGTGGTGAGCAAAAAAAAAAAAAAAAAAAAAAAAAAAAAAAAAGGCGGAAAAATATCAAAAAATGGGAAAAAAAAAAAAAAAAAAAAAAAAAAGTCAAAAAGAGAGGTCGTATTATGTTTGTAGATTGGAAAAAAAAAAAAACATAGTAAAAGTGCCTGTTGTCCTCAAATGAATATTCAAGTTCACTGTAAGAGAGAGAGGGATGTTTTTGTAGATACAGTTTATTCTAAAATGTACATGGAAAGGCAAGGAACTAGCTCAACCAATACATTCTAAAATGTATATGGTGGGACACCTGGGTGTACTCAGTGGGTTAAGCATCCAACTCTTGATTTCAGCTCAGGTCATGATCTCAGGGTCCTAAGTTTGAACCCTGTGTGGGGCACTGAACTGGATGTGAGACCTGCTTATGATTCTCTGTCTCCCTCTGCCCCCTTCCCTGTCATGTACTTTTTCTCTCTCTAAAATTAAATAAACAAACAAACTAAAATTTATATGGAAAGGCAAAGAAGTAGCTCAAAAGAGTAGCTCAATGAATTTGAAAACGAAGAATGAAGTGAGAATCAAGTCTAATTTATTCCAAAACTTAACTCTGTATCTTAGCAGTAAAGGTTGTGATACTGATGAAGGGATAAATACATAGGTCAATGGAATAGTATAGGGATTACAGGAATTGACCTTCAAAAATATGCCCAATCAATTTTTTTAGTTTTGACAAAGGTAGAAAATTGATTCAATGGAAGAAAGAACATTTTTTTTCACCCTTTTAAGGCATCACTTTACTGGGTTTTGCATATTTACCATTTGCACAACCATCACCACTAAGTCCATAATGTGCCATGACTTCAAAAAGAAACTTGGTACTGATTAGGAGTCAGTCCCAATTATCCTTTATGTCCATCCTCTGACAACAGGTGATCTACTTTCTGTTTTTATGAAACAGAAAGTTGCCTGTTGTAGACATTTCATATAAATGGAATCATATAATATGTAGACTTTTGTGTCTGGCTTCTTTCATTTAGCATCATGTTTTCAAGGTTCATTCAAGTATCAAGAGCATTTTTAACAAATGGTGCTGGAGCAATTGGCCATCCATATACACAAAGTGAATCTTAAGTGTTATGCCTTATACAAAAATGAACTCCAATGGATAAGTATAAAATGTAAAACAATGAAAATTGTAGAAAAAAATCAGAGAAAATATTCAGAATTATACTACTAGGAAGAAAGTCTGACTTTATACCCAAAGCATAATTTATATAAGGAAACATTCATAAATTAGACTTTATCAAAATTTAGTATTTTTTCTCTCAAAAAACCCTATGAAGAGGATAAAAAGACATCAGAGGATGGGACAATGTAGTTGCAAACCACATATCCAGCAAAAGACTTTATCTAGAATACAGAAAGAATTTTCAAACTCAACACTAAAAAAGCAACAAGTAATTCAGTAAGAAAATAGGTAAAAGATGTGAACAGACATTTTATAGAAATAGATATACAGACAAATATAGGGGAAAATAACACATGAAAAAATATTAAGCATCATTAGCCATTAAGAAAATTTAAACTAAAACACAAGGAGATTATTGCACACATATCAGAAAAGGTAAAATAAAATCAATAGTGACAACATCAATTTCTGGCAAAGATGTAAAGAAATTGGATCACTCATAAATTGCTGATGAGAATATAAAATAGTGTAACTACTCTGAAAAATAGTTTTTCAGTTTCTTAGAAAACTGAACATGAAACTAACCTACAACTGAACAGTTGCACTAAAAGACGTTATTCTTAGAGAAATAAAAAGTCACATTCACACAAAAGTACATACATACATGTTCCTAAAAGTTTAACTCATAATATGCCCAAACAAACAAAAAAGTATTTTCTAAATATGCTATTGTTCAGATGGCCATATTTTTAAATGTTCATAGTATAAGGGAAGCTTCAGAATTGTGGCAGAAATAATGAAAATGATGCAATTAATGTGCTAACAGTGTAAGGACAAGCTGATAGTTTGACAATAAAAAAATAAAGACTGAATGAGAAATGCCAAAAATTTGTTTGTTTTAATAACATTGGGTAGTTTGGGAAATAATTTATTGATTTTTAAAATTCTAACAAATAACATATACTTATCAAAAAAAGCTTTTCAGTCATTGACAAGGAATATAAATTAGACAACCAGTGAAGTGAGGCTTTTACACAGCTAAGCTAAAATACTCAAGTCAAACTCCTATAAAAATGAAATTGGCAGAATATATGAAATCTTTTCCCTTTCTATCAAAGGTGTTGCTGACTATATTAGATGAACACGCTAAAGGAAGCAGACAGATACAGCCAAATATTATAGGCACAAGTGTATAAGAACATAAATGCTAGAAGCAATATTACAGCTCAGGTTTGTTTGTTTGTTTGTTTGTTTTGATAGAATGTAAGTAGAAAATTATTACCAGGTTATTCTTCAATAAGTCAAGCAGAGAAAGACAACTATCATATGATCTCCCTGATATGAGGAAGTGGTGATGCAACATGGAGGCTTAAGTGGGTAGAAGAAGAATAAATGAAACAAGATGGGATTGGGAGGTCCGGAATTGTGATGCCACCAACGTTGGCTTTCTTTTTTAATATCCCTTT